>NC_135884.1:76170038-76313738 GCF_964194155.1 Cetorhinus maximus | reverse complement strand
AAGAGAATTGCGAGAGGATTCAGGAGTTGAAGAGAATCGCGAGAGGAGCCGGGAGTTGAAGAGAATCGCGAGAGGAGCCGGGAGTTGAAGGGAAGCGCGAGAGGAGCCAGGAGTTAAAGGGAAGCGCCAGAGTAGCCGAGAGTTGAAGAGGAGCGCGAGAGGAGCCGGGAGTTGAAAAGGAGCGGGAGAGGAGCTGGGAGTGGAAGTGAAGTGCGAGAGGGGCTGAGTGTTGAAAAGGACCGTGAGAGGAGAAGGGAGTGAAGATAAATGTGAGAGGAGCCGGGAGCTGAAAAGGAGCGCGAGAGGAGTCGGGAGTTGAAAAGGAGCGTGAGAGGAGTCGGGAGTTGAAGAGAATCGTGAGAGGAGTCGGGAGTTGAAGAGAATCGTGAGAGGAGCCGGGAGTTGAAGAGAAACGTGAGAGCAGTCGGGAGTTGGAGAGAAGCACGAGAGGAGCCGGGAGTAGAAGAGAAGCGCAAGGGGAGCCAGGAGTTGAAGAGAGGTGAGAGAGGATTCGGGAATTGAAGAGAAGTGCGAGAGGAGACGGGGATTGAAGAGGAGCTCGGAGAGGAGCTTGGTGTTGAAGAGAAGCGCAAGAGGAGCCGGGTGTTGAAGAGAATCGTGAGAGGAGTCGGGAGTTGAAGAGAATCGTGAGAGGAGTCGGGAGTTGAAGAGAATCGTGAGAGGAGTCGGGGGTTGAAGAGGAGCTAGGAGAGGAGTCAGGTGTTGAAAAGGAGCGCGAGAGGAGTCTGGAGTTGGAGAGAAGCACGAGAGGAGCCGGGAGTTGAAGAGAAGCGCGAGAGGAGTCTGGATTTGGAGAGAAGTACGAGAGGAGCCGGGAGTTGAAGAGAATCGCGAGAGGAGTCTGGTGTTGAAGAGAAGTGTGAGAGGAGCCGAGAGTTGAAGAGAATTGCGAGAGGAGTCTGGCGTTGAAAAGGAGCGCGAGAGGAGTCGGGAGTTGAAGAGAAGTGCGAGAGGAGCCGGGTGTTGAAGAGGAGCTCGGAGAGGAGACGGGTGTTGAAAAGGTGCGCGAGAGGAGTCTGGAGTTGGAGAGAAGCACGAGAAGAGCCGGGAGTTGAAGAGAAGTGCAAGGGGAGCTGGGAGTTGAAGAGAATCGCGAGAGGATTCGGGAGTTGAAGAGAATCGCGAGAGGAGCCGGGAGTTGAAGGGGAGCGCAAGAGGAGCCCGGAGTTGAAGAGAAGCGTGAGAGGAGCCGGGAGTTGATGAGATGTGCGAAAGGAGCCGGGAGTGGAAGTGAAGTGCGAGAGGAGCCGAGTGTTGAAAAGGAGCGTGAGAGGAGAAGGGAGTGAAGATAAATGGGAGAGGAGCAGGGAGCTGAAAAGGAGCGCGAGAGGAGTTGGGAGTTGAAAAGGAGCGTGAGAGGAGTCGGGAGTTGAAGAGAATCGTGAGAGGATTCGGGAGTTGAAGAGAATCGTGAGAGGAGTCTGGAGTTGAAGAGAAGCGCGAGAGGTGTCGGGAGTTAAAGAGAAGGGCGAAAGGAGTCAGGAGTTAAAGGGAAGTGCGAGAGGAGTCGGGAGTTGAAGAGAAGCGCGAGGGGAGTTGGGAGTTGAAGAGAAGCACGACAGGAGTCGGGAGTTGAAGAGAAGCTCAAGAGGAGCCGAGAGTTGAAGGGAAGCGCGAGAGGAGTCGGGAGTTGAAGAGAAGCGCGAGGGGAGTTGGGAGTTGAAGAGAAGCATGACAGGAGTCGGGAGTTGAAGAGAAGCGCGAGAGGAGCCGGGAGTTGAAGAGAAGCAGAAGAGGAGTCTGGGCTTGAAGAGGAGCGTGAGAGGAGTCTGGAGTTGGAGAGAAGCACGAGAGGAGCCGAGGGTTGAAGAGAAGCGCGAGAGGAGCCGCGAGTTGAAGAGAATCGTGAGAGGATTCGGGAGTTGAAGAGAATCGTGAGAGGAGCCGGGAGTTGAAGAGAAGCACGACAGGAGTCGGGAGTTGAAGGGAAGCTCGAGAGGAGCGGGGAGTTGAAGGGAAGCGCGAGAGGAGCCGGGAGTTGAAAAGGAGTGGAAGAGGAGCTGGGAGTTGAAGAGAAGCGCGAGAGGAGCCGGGAGTTGAAGGGGAGCGCAAGGGGAGCCGGGAGTTGAAGAGAATCACGAGAGGATTCGGGAGTTGAAGAGAATCGCGAGAGGAGCCGGGAGTTGAAGAGAATCGCGAGAGGAGTCGGGAGTTGAAGAGAATCGAGAGAGCAGTCGGGAGTTGAAAAGGAGCGTGAGAGGAGTCGGGAGTTGAAGAGAATCGTGGGAGGAGTCGGAAGTTGAAGAGAATCGTGAGAGGAGCCAGGAGTTGAAGAGAATCGTGAGAGGAGTCGGGAGTTGGAGAGAAGCACGAGAGGAGCCGGGAGTAGAAGAGAAGCGCAAGGGGAGCCAGGAGTTGAAGAGAAGCGTGAGAGGATTCGGGAGTTGAAGAGAAGTGCGAGAGGAGACGGGAATTGAAGAGGAGCTCGGAGAGGAGATTGGTGTTGAAGAGAAGCGCAAGAGGAGCCGGGTGTTGAAGGGAAGTGCGAGAGGAGCCGGGAGTTGAAGGGAAGTGCGAGAGTAGCCGAGAGTTGAAAAGGAGCGCGAGAGGAGCCGGGAGTAGAAGAGAATTGCGAGAGGATTCAGGAGTTGAAGAGAATCGCGAGAGGAGCCGGGAGTTGAAGAGAATCGCGAGAGGAGCCGGGAGTTGAAGGGAAGCGCGAGAGGAGCCAGGAGTTAAAGGGAAGCGCCAGAGTAGCCGAGAGTTGAAGAGGAGCGCGAGAGGAGCCGGGAGTTGAAAAGGAGCGGGAGAGGAGCTGGGAGTGGAAGTGAAGTGTGAGAGGGGCCGAGTGTTGAAAAGGACCGTGAGAGGAGAAGGGAGTGAAGATAAATGTGAGAGGAGCCGGGAGCTGAAAAGGAGCGCGAGAGGAGTCGGGAGTTGAAAAGGAGCGTGAGAGGAGTCGGGAGTTGAAGAGAATCGTGAGAGGAGTCGGGAGTTGAAGAGAATCGTGAGAGGAGCCGGGAGTTGAAGAGAAACGTGAGAGCAGTCGGGAGTTGGAGAGAAGCACGAGAGGAGCCGGGAGTAGAAGAGAAGCGCAAGGGGAGCCAGGAGTTGAAGAGAGGTGAGAGAGGATTCGGGAATTGAAGAGAAGTGCGAGAGGAGACGGGGATTGAAGAGGAGCTCGGAGAGGAGCTTGGTGTTGAAGAGAAGCGCAAGAGGAGCCGGGTGTTGAAGAGAATCGTGAGAGGAGTCGGGAGTTGAAGAGAATCGTGAGAGGAGTCGGGAGTTGAAGAGAATCGTGAGAGGAGTCGGGGGTTGAAGAGGAGCTAGGAGAGGAGTCAGGTGTTGAAAAGGAGCGCGAGAGGAGTCTGGAGTTGGAGAGAAGCACGAGAGGAGCCGGGAGTTGAAGAGAAGCGCGAGAGGAGTCTGGATTTGGAGAGAAGTACGAGAGGAGCCGGGAGTTGAAGAGAATCGCGAGAGGAGTCTGGTGTTGAAGAGAAGTGTGAGAGGAGCCGAGAGTTGAAGAGAATTGCGAGAGGAGTCTGGCGTTGAAAAGGAGCGCGAGAGGAGTCGGGAGTTGAAGAGAAGTGCGAGAGGAGCCGGGTGTTGAAGAGGAGCTCGGAGAGGAGACGGGTGTTGAAAAGGTGCGCGAGAGGAGTCTGGAGTTGGAGAGAAGCACGAGAAGAGCCGGGAGTTGAAGAGAAGTGCAAGGGGAGCTGGGAGTTGAAGAGAAGTGCAAGGGGAGCTGGGAGTTGAAGAGAATCGCGAGAGGATTCGGGAGTTGAAGAGAAGTGCGAGAGGAGACGGGAATTGAAGAGGAGCTCGGAGAGGAGATTGGTGTTGAAGAGAAGCGCAAGAGGAGCCGGGTGTTGAAGGGAAGTGCGAGAGGAGCCGGGAGTTGAAGGGAAGTGCGAGAGTAGCCGAGAGTTGAAAAGGAGCGCGAGAGGAGCCGGGAGTTGAAGAGAAGCGTGAGAGGAGCCGGGAGTTGAAGAGGAGCGCGAGAGCAGTCGGGAGTTGAAAAGGAGCGTGAGAGGAGTCGGGAGTTGAAGAGAATCGTGAGAGGAGTCGGGAGTTGAAGAGAATCGTGAGAGGAGCCAGGAGTTGAAGAGAATCGTGAGAGGAGTCGGGAGTTGGAGAGAAGCACGAGAGGAGCCGGGAGTAGAAGAGAAGCGCAAGGGGAGCCAGGAGTTGAAGAGAGGCGTGAGAGGATTCGGGAGTTGAAGAGAAGTGCGAGAGGAGACGGGGATTGAAGAGGAGCTCGGAGAGGAGTTTGGTGTTGAAAAGAAGCGCAAGAGGAGTCGGGGGATGTAGAGGAGCATGAGAGGTGTCTGGAGTTGGAGAGAAGCACGAGAGGAGCCGGGTGTTGAAGAGAAGCTCAAGAGGAGTCTGGAGTTGTAGAGAAGCACGAGAGGAGCCGGGAGTTGAAGAGAATCGCGAGAGGAGTCTGGTGTTGAAGAGAATTGTGAGAGGAGCCGAGAGTTGAAGAGAATCGCGAGAAGAGTCAGGGGTTAAAGAGAAGCATGAGAGGAGTCTGGCGTTGGAGAGAAGCACGAGTGGAGCCGGGAGTTGAAGAGAAGCGCGAGAGGAGTCTGGAGTTGAAGGGAAGCGCGAGAGGAGCCGCGAGTTGAAGAGAATCGCGAGAGGAGTCTGGAGTTGGAGAGAAGCGCGAGAGGAGCCGGGAGTTGAAGAGAATTGCGAGAGGATTCAGGAGTTGAAGAGAATCGCGAGAGGAGCCGGGAGTTGAAGAGAATCGCGAGAGGAGCCGGGAGTTGAAGGGAAACGCGAGAGGAGCCAGGAGTTAAAGGGAAGCGCGAGAGTAGCCGAGAGTTGAAGAGGAGCGCGAGAGGAGCCGGGAGTTGAAAAGGAGCGGGAGAGGAGCTGGGAGTGGAAGTGAAGTGCGAGAGGGGCCGAGTGTTGAAAAGGACCGTGAGAGGAGAAAGGAGTGAAGATAAATGTGAGAGGAGCCGGGAGCTGAAAAGGAGCGCGAGAGGAGTCGGGAGTTGAAAAGGAGCGTGAGAGGAGTCGGGAGTTGAAGAGAATCGTGAGAGGAGTCGGGAGTTGAAGAGAATCGTGAGAGGAGCCGGGAGTTGAAGAGAAACGTGAGAGCAGTCGGGAGTTGGAGAGAAGCACGAGAGGAGCCGGGAGTTGAAGGGAAGCGCGAGAGGAGCCAGGAGTTAAAGGGAAGCGCGAGAGTAGCCGAGAGTTGAAGAGGAGCGCGAGAGGAGCCGGGAGTTGAAATGGAGCGGGAGAGGAGCTGGGAGTGGAAGTGAAGTGCGAGAGGGGCCGAGTGTTGAAAAGGACCGTGAGAGGAGAAGGGAGTGAAGATAAATGTGAGAGGAGCCGGGAGCTGAAAATGAGCGCGAGAGGAGTCGGGAGTTGAAAAGGAGCGTGAGAGGAGTCGGGAGTTGAAGAGAATCGTGAGAGGAGTTATGAGTTGAAGAGAATCTTGAGAGGAGCCGGGAGTTGAAGAGCAACGTGAGAGCAGTCGGGAGTTGGAGAGAAGCATGAGAGGAGCCGGGAGTAGAAGAGAATTGCGAGAGGATTCAGGAGTTGAAGAGAATCGCGAGAGGAGCCGGGAGTTGAAGAGAATCGCGAGAGGAGCCGGGAGTTGAAGGGAAGCGCGAGAGGAGCCAGGAGTTAAAGGGAAGCGCCAGAGTCGCCGAGAGTTGAAGAGGAGCGCGAGAGGAGCCGGGAGTTGAAAAGGAGCGGGAGAGGAGCTGGGAGTGGAAGTGAAGTGCGAGAGGGGCCGAGTGTTGAAAAGGACCGTGAGAGGAGAAGGGAGTGAAGATAAATGTGAGAGGAGCCGGGAGCTGAAAAGGAGCGCGAGAGGAGTCGGGAGTTGAAAAGGAGCGTGAGAGGAGTCGGGAGTTGAAGAGAAACGTGAGAGCAGTCGGGAGTTGGAGAGAAGCACGAGAGGAGCCGGGAGTAGAAGAGAAGCGCAAGGGGAGCCGGGTGTTGAAGAGAATCGTGAGAGGAGTCGGGAGTTGAAGAGAATCGTGAGAGGAGTCGGGAGTTGAAGAGAATCGTGAGAGGAGTCGGGGGTTGAAGAGGAGCTAGGAGAGGAGTCAGGTGTTGAAAAGGAGCGCGAGAGGAGTCTGGAGTTGGAGAGAAGCACGAGAGGATCCGGGAGTTGAAGAGAAGCGCGAGTAGGAGTCTGGATTTGGAGAGAAGTACGAGAGGAGCCGGGAGTTGAAGAGAATCGCGAGAGGAGTCTGGTGTTGAAGAGAAGTGTGAGAGCAGCCGAGAGTTGAAGAGAATTGCGAGAGGAGTCTGGCGTTGAAAAGGAGCGCGAGAGGAGTCGGGAGTTGAAGAGAAGTGCGAGAGGAGCCGGGTGTTGAAGAGGAGCTCGGAGAGGAGACGGGTGTTGAAAAGGTGCGCGAGAGGAGTCTGGAGTTGGAGAGAAGCACGAGAAGAGCCGGGAGTTGAAGAGAAGTGCAAGGGGAGCTGGGAGTTGAAGAGAATCGCGAGAGGATTCGGGAGTTGAAGAGAATCGCGAGAGGAGCCAGGAGTTGAAGGGGAGCGCAAGAGGAGCCCGGAGTTGAAGAGAAGCGTGAGAGGAGCCGGGAGTTGATGAGATGTGCGAAAGGAGCCGGGAGTGGAAGTGAAGTGCGAGAGGAGCCGAGTGTTGAAAAGGAGCGTGAGAGGAGAAGGGAGTGAAGATAAATGGGAGAGGAGCAGGGAGCTGAAAAGGAGCGCGAGAGGAGTTGGGAGTTGAAAAGGAGCGTGAGAGGAGTCGGGAGTTGAAGAGAATCGTGAGAGGATTCGGGAGTTGAAGAGAATCGTGAGAGCAGTCGGGAGTTGGAGAGAAGCACGAGAGGAGCCGGGAGTAGAAGAGAAGCGCAAGGGGAGCCGGGTGTTGAAGAGAATCGTGAGAGGAGTCGGGAGTTGAAGAGAATCGTGAGAGGAGTCGGGAGTTGAAGAGAATCGTGAGAGGAGTCGGGGGTTGAAGAGGAGCTAGGAGAGGAGTCAGGTGTTGAAAAGGAGCGCGAGAGGAGTCTGGAGTTGGAGAGAAGCACGAGAGGATCCGGGAGTTGAAGAGAAGCGCGAGTAGGAGTCTGGATTTGGAGAGAAGTACGAGAGGAGCCGGGAGTTGAAGAGAATCGCGAGAGGAGTCTGGTGTTGAAGAGAAGTGTGAGAGCAGCCGAGAGTTGAAGAGAATTGCGAGAGGAGTCTGGCGTTGAAAAGGAGCGCGAGAGGAGTCGGGAGTTGAAGAGAAGTGCGAGAGGAGCCGGGTGTTGAAGAGGAGCTCGGAGAGGAGACGGGTGTTGAAAAGGTGCGCGAGAGGAGTCTGGAGTTGGAGAGAAGCACGAGAAGAGCCGGGAGTTGAAGAGAAGTGCAAGGGGAGCTGGGAGTTGAAGAGAATCGCGAGAGGATTCGGGAGTTGAAGAGAATCGCGAGAGGAGCCGGGAGTTGAAGGGGAGCGCAAGAGGAGCCCGGAGTTGAAGAGAAGCGTGAGAGGAGCCGGGAGTTGATGAGATGTGCGAAAGGAGCCGGGAGTGGAAGTGAAGTGCGAGAGGAGCCGAGTGTTGAAAAGGAGCGTGAGAGGAGAAGGGAGTGAAGATAAATGGGAGAGGAGCAGGGAGCTGAAAAGGAGCGCGAGAGGAGTTGGGAGTTGAAAAGGAGCGTGAGAGGAGTTGGGAGTTGAAGAGAATCGTGAGAGGATTCGGGAGTTGAAGAGAATCGTGAGAGGAGCCGGCAGTTGAAGAGAATCGTGAGAGGAGTCGGGAATTGGAGAGAAGCACGAGAGGAGCCGGGAGTAGAAGAGAAGCGCAAGGGGAGCCAGGAGTTGAAGAGAAGCGTGAGAGGATTCGGGAGTTGAAGAGAAGTGCGAGAGGAGACGGGAATTGAAGAGGAGCTCGGAGAGGAGATTGGTGTTGAAGAGAAGCGCAAGAGGAGCTGGGTGTTGAAGGGAAGTGCGAGAGGAGCCGGGAGTTGAAGGGAAGTGCGAGAGTAGCCGAGAGTTGAAAAGGAGCGCGAGAGGAGCCGGGAGTTGAAGAGAAGCGTGAGAGGAGCCGGGAGTTGAAGAGCAGCGCGAGAGGAGCCGGGAGTTGAAGAGGAGCGTGAGAGGAGCTGGGAGATGAAGAGGAGCGCGAGAGGAGCCGGGAGTGGAAGTGAAGTGCGAGAGAGGCCGAATGTTGAAAAGGAGCGTGAGAGGAGAAGGGAGTGAAGATAAATGGGAGAGGAGCCGGGAGCTGAAAAGGAGCGCGAGAGGAGTCGGGAGTTGAAGAGAATCGTGAGAGGAGTCGGGAGTTGAAGAGAATCGTGAGAGGAGCCAGGAGTTGAAGAGAAGCTCGAGAGGAGTCGGGAGTTGGAAAGAAGCACGAGAGGAGCCGGGAGTAGAAGAGAAGCGCAAGGGGAGCCAGGAGTTGAAGATAGGCGTGAGAGGATTTGGGAGTTGAAGAGAAGTGCGAGAGGAGACGGGGATTGAAGAGGAGCTCGGAGAGGAGTTTGGTGTTGAAGAGAAGCGCAAGAGGAGTCTGGAGTTGGAGAGAAGCACGAGAGGAGCCGGGTGTTGAAGAGAAGCTCAAGAGGAGTCTGGAGTTGGAGAGAAGCACGAGAGGAGCCGGGAGTTCAAGAGAATCGCGAGAGGAGTCTGGTGTTGAAGAGAAGTGTGAGCGGAGCCAAGAGTTGAAGAGAATCGCGAGAGGAGTCAGGGGTTAAAGAGAAGCATGAGAGGAGTCTGGAAATGGAGAGAAGCACGAGTGGAGCCGGGAGTTGAAGAGATGCGCGAGAGGAGTCTGGAGTTGAAGGGAAGCGCGAGAGGAGCCGCGAGTTGAAGAGAATCGCGAGAGGAGTCTGGAGCTGGAGAGAAGCGCGAGAGGAGCCGGGAGTTGAAGAGAATTGCGAGAGGATTCAGGAGTTGAAGAGAATCGTGAGAGGAGCCGGGAGTTAAAGGGAAGCGCGAGAGTAGCCGAGAGTTGAAGAGGAGCGCGAGAGGAGCCGGGAGTTGAAAAGGAGCGCGAGAGGAGCTGGGAGTGGAAGTGAAGTGCGAGAGGGGCCGAGTGTTGAAAAGGACCGTGAGAGGAGAAGGCAGTGAAGATAAATGTGAGAAAAGCCGGGAGCTGATAAGGAGCGCGAGAGGAGTCGGGAGTTGAAAAGTAGCGTGAGAGGAGTCGGGAGTTGAAGAGAATCGTGAGAGGAGTCGGGAGTTGAAGAGAATCGTGAGAGGAGCCAGGAGTTGAAGAGAAACGTGAGAGCAGTCGGGAGTTGGAGAGAAGCACGAGAGGAGCCGGGAGTAGAAGAGAAGCGCAAGGGGAGCCAGGAGTTGAAGAGAGGCGAGAGAGGATTCGGGAGTTGAAGAGAAGTGCGAGAGGAGACGGGGATTGAAGAGGAGCTCGGAGAGGAGCTTGGTGTTGAAGAGAAGCGCAAGAGGAGCCGGGTGTTGAAGAGAATCGTGAGAGGAGTCGGGAGTTGAAGAGAATCGTGAGAGGAGTCGGGGGTTGAAGAGGAGCTAGGAGAGGAGTCAGGTGTTGAAAAGGAGCGCGAGAGGAGTCTGGAGTTGGAGAGAAGCACGAGAGGAGCCGGGAGTTGAAGAGAAGCGCGAGAGGAGTCTGGATTTGGAGAGAAGTACTAGAGGAGCCGGGAGTTGAAGAGAATCGCGAGAGGAGTCTGGTGTTGAAAAGGAGCGCGAGAGGAGTCGGGAGTTGAAGAGAAGTGCGAGAGGAGCCGGGTGTTGAAGAGGAGCTCGGAGAGGAGACGGGTGTTGAAAAGGTGCGTGAGAGGAGTCTAGAGTTGGAGAGAAGCACGAGAAGAGCCGGGAGTTGAAGGGAAGCGCAAGGGGAGCCACGAGTTGAAAAGAAGCGTGAGAGGATTCGGGAGTTGAAGAAAAGTGCGAGAGAAGACGGGGATTGAAGAGGAGCTCGGAGAGGAGTCTGGTGTTGAAGAGAAGTGTGAGAGGAGACGAGAGTTGAAGAGCAGCGTGAGAGGAACGGGAGTTGAAGAGGCGTGGGAGGGGAGCCTGGAGTTAAAGAAAACTACGACAGGAGGCAGGAGTGGAAGAGAAGCGCGAGAGGAGCCGAGAGTTGCAAAGGAGCACGAGAGCAGTCGGGAGTTGAAGAGAAGCGTCAAAGGAGCCGGGAGTTGAAAAGGAGCACGAGAGGAGCTGGGAGTTAAAGAGAAGCACGAGAGCAGTCAGGAGTTGAAAAGGAGCACAAGAGGAGTCAGGAGTTGAAGAGGAGCGTGAGAGGAGCCGGGAGTTAAAGAGAAGCACGAGAGGAGCTGGGAGTTAAAGAGAAGCACGAGAGCAGTCAGGAGTTGAAAAGGAGTATGAGAGGAGCCAGGAGTTGAAGAGAAGTGCGAGAGGAGACGAGAGTTGAAGAGAAGCGCGAGAGGAGTCGGGAGTTGAAGGGAAGCGCAAGGGGGGTTGGGATTTCAAGAGAAGCACGACAGGAGTTGGGAGTTGAAGAAAAGCTCGAGAGGAGCCGGGAGTTGAAGGGAAGCGTGAGGGCAGCAGGGAGTTGAAGAGAAGTGCAAGGGGAGGCAGGAGTTGAAGAGGAGCGTGAGAGGATTTGGGATTTGAAGAGAAGTGCGAGAGGAGACGGGGATTGAAGAGGAGCTCGGAGAGGAGTCTGATGTTGAAGAGAAGCGCAAGAGGAGCCGGGTGTTGCAAAGGAGCACGAGAGGAGCCGGGAGTTGAAGAGGAGCGTAAGAAGAGCCGGGTGTTGAAAAGGAGCGCGAGAGGAGCCGGGAGTTGAAGAAGAGCATAAGAGGAGCCGGGTGTTGAAAAGGTGCGCGAGAGGAGTCGGGAGTTAAAGAGAAGCATGAGAGAAGTCGGGAGTTGAAGAGAAGCTCGAGGGGAGTCGGGAGTTGAAGAGAAGCTCGAGAGGAGCCGGGAGTTGAGGGGAAGTGCGAGAGGAGCCGGGAGTTGAAGAGATGTGTGAAAGGAGCCGGGAGTGGAAGTGAAGTGCGAGAGGATCCGAGTGTTGAAAAGGAGCGTGAAAGGAGCCGGGAGTTGAAGAGAAATGCGAGAGGAGCCGGCAGCTGATAAGGAGCGCGAGAGGAGTCGGGAGTTCAAGAGAATCGCGAGAGGAGCTGGGAGTTGAAGAGACTCATGAGAGGAGTCAGGAATTGGAGAGAATCGTGAGAGGAGCCGGGAGTTGAAGAGGAGCGTAAGAGGAGCCGGGTGTTGAAAAAGAGCGCGAGAGGAGTCGGGAGTTAAAGAGAAGCACGAAAGGAGCTGGGAGTTAAAGAGAAGCACGAGAGCAGTCAGGAGTTGAAAAGGAGCACAAGAGGAGTCAGGAGTTGAAGAGGAGCGTGAGAGGAGCTGGGAGTTAAAGAGAAGCACGAGAGGAGCTGGGAGTTAAAGAGAAGCACGAGAGCAGTCAGGAGTTGAAAAGGAGTATGAGAGGAGCCAGGAGTTGAAGAGAAGTGCGAGAGGAGACGAGAGTTGAAGAGAAGCGCGAGAGGAGTCGGGAGTTGAAGGGAAGCGCAAGGGGAGTTGGGATTTCAAGAGAAGCACGACAGGAGTTGGGAGTTGAAGAAAAGCTCGAGAGGAGCCGGGAGTTGAAGGGAAGCGTGAGGGCAGCAGGGAGTTGAAGAGAAGTGCAAGGGGAGGCAGGAGTTGAAGAGGAGCGTGAGAGGATTTGGGATTTGAAGAGAAGTGCGAGAGGAGACGGGGATTGAAGAGGAGCTCGGAGAGGAGTCTGATGTTGAAGAGAAGCGCAAGAGGAGCCGGGTGTTGCAAAGGAGCACGAGAGGAGCCGGGAGTTGAAGAGGAGCGTAAGAAGAACCGGGTGTTGAAAAGGAGCGCGAGAGGAGCCGGGAGTTGAAGAAGAGCATAAGAGGAGCCGGGTGTTGAAAAGATGCGTGAGAGGAGTCGGGAGTTAAAGAGAAGCATGAGAGAAGTCGGGAGTTGAAGAGAATCTCAAGGGGAGTCGGGAGTTGAAGAGAAGCTCAAGAGGAGCCGGGAGTTGAAGGGAAGTGCGAGAAGAGCCGGGAGTTGAAGAGATGTGTGAAAGGAGCCGGGAGTGGAAGTGAAGTGCGAGAGGATCCGAGTGTTGAAAAGGAGCGTGAAAGGAGCCGGGAGTTGAAGAGAAATGCGAGAGGAGCCGAGAGTTGAAGGGAAGCGCGAGAGGAGTCGGGAGTTGAAGAGAAGCGCGAGGGGAGTTGGGAGTTGAAGAGAAGCACGACAGGAGTCGGGAGTTGAAGAGAAGCTCGAGAGGAGCCGAGAGTTGAAGGGAAGCGTGAGAGGAGTCGGGAGTTGAAGAGCATTGTGAGAGGAGTCGGGAGTTGAAAAGGAGCGCGAGAGGAGTCGGGGGTTGAAGAGAAGCGCGAGAGGAGCCGGGAGTTGAAGAGAAGCACGACAGGAGTCGGGAGTTGAAGAGAAGCTCGAGTGGAGCGGGGAGTTGAAGGGAAGCGCGAGAGGAGCCAGGAGTTGAAAAGGAGTGGAAGCGGAGCTGGGAGTTGAAGAGAAGCGCGAGAGGAGCCGGGAGTTGAAGGGGAGCTCAAGAGGAGCCCGGAGTTGAAGAGAAGCGTGAGAGGAGCCGGGAGTTGAAGAGATGCACGAAAGGAGCCGGGAGTGGAAGTGAAGTGCGAGAGGAGCCGAGTGTTGAAAAGGAGCATGAGAAGAGAAGGGAGTGAAGATAAATGGGAGAGGAGCAGGGAGCTGAAAAGGAGCGCGAGAGGAGTCGGGAGTTGAAAAGGAGCGTGAGAGGAGCCGGCAGTTGAAGAGAATCGTGAGAGGAGTCGGGAGTTGGAGAGAAGCACGAGAGGAGCCGGGAGTAGAAGAGAAGCGCAAGGGGAGCCAGGAGTTGAAGAGAAGCGTGAGAGGATTCGGGAGTTGAAGAGAAGTGCGAGAGGAGACGGGAATTGAAGAGGAGCTCGGAGAAGAGATTGGTGTTGAAGAGAAGCGCAAGAGGAGCCGGGTGTTGAAGGGAAGTGCGAGAGGAGCCGGGAGTTGAAGGGAAGTGCGAGAGTAGCCGAGAGTTGAAAAGGAGCGCGAGAGGAGCCGGGAGTTGAAGAGAAGCGTGAGAGGAGCCGGGAATTGAAGAGGAGCGCGAGAGGAGCCGGGAGTTGAAGAGGAGCGTGAGAGGAGCTGGGAGATGAAGAGGAGCGCGAGAGGAGCCGGGAGTGGAAGTGAAGTGCGAGAGAGGCCGAATGTTGAAAAGGAGCGTGAGAGGAGAAGGGAGTGAAGATAAATGGGAGAGGAGCCGGGAGCTGAAAAGGAGCGCGAGAGCAGTCGGGAGTTGAAAAGGAGCGTGAGAGGAGTCGGGAGTTGAAGAGAATCGTGAGAGGAGTCGGGAGTTGAAGAGAATCGTGAGAGGAGCCAGGAGTTGAAGCGAATCGTGAGAGGAGTCGGGAGTTGGAGAGAAGCACGAGAGGAGCCGGGAGTAGAAGAGAAGCGCGAGGGGAGCCAGGAGTTGAAGAGAGGCGTGAGAGGATTCGGGAGTTGAAGAGAAGTGCGAGAGGAGACGGGGATTGAAGAGGAGCTCGGAGAGGAGTTTGGTGTTGAAAAGAAGCGCAATAGGAGTCGGGGGATGTAGAGGAGCATGAGAGGAGTCTGGAGTTGGAGAGAAGCATAAGAGGAGCCGGGTGTGGAAGAGAAGCGTGAGAGGAGCCGGGAGTTGAAAAGGAGCGCGAGAGGAGTCGGGAGTTGAAGAGGAGCGTGAGAGGAGTCGGCAGTTGAAGAGAAGCGCGAGAGGAGTCCAGAGTTGAAGAGAAGCGTGAGAGAGAGCAGCCGGGAGTTGAAGAGAAGTGTGAGAGGAGCCGGGAGCTGAAAAGGAGCGCGAGAGGAGTCGGGAGTTGAAGAGGAGCGTGAGAGAGAGCAGCCGGGAGTTGAAGAGAAGTGTGAGAGGAGCCGGGTGTTGAAAAAGAGCACGACAGGAGCCAGGAGTGGAAGAGAAGCGTGAGAGGAGCCGGTAGTTGCAAAGGAGCACAGGAGGAGCCGGGAGTTGATGAGGAGAGTGAGAGGAGTCGGCAGTTAAAGAGAAGCACGAGAGCAGTTAGGAGTTGAATAGGAGCATGAGAGGAGCCAGGAGTCGATGAGAAGCGCGAGAGAGAGCAGCCGGGAGTTGAAAAGGATCGCGAGAGGAGTCGGGAGTTGAAGAGGAGCGTGAGAGGAGTCGGCAGTTGAAGAGAAGCGCGAGAGGAGTCCAGAGTTGAAGAGAAGCGTGAGAGAGAGCAGCCGGGAGTTGAAGAGAAGTGTGAGAGGAGCCGGGAGCTGAAAAGGAGCGCGAGAGGAGTCGGGAGTTGAAGAGGAGCGTGAGAGGAGTCGGGAGTTAAAGACAAGCGCGAGAGGAGTCCAGAGTTGAAGAGAAGCGTGAGAGAGAGCAGCCGGGAGTTGAAGAGATGTGTGAGAGGAGCCGGGAGTTGAAAAGGAGCGCGAGAGGTGTCGGCAGTTAAAGAGAAGGTCGAGAGGAGTCAGGAGTTGAAGGGAAGCTCGAGAGGAGTCGGGAGTTGAAGAGGAGCGCGAGAGGAGCCGGGAGTTGAAAAGGAGCACGAGAGGAGCCAGGAGTTGATGAGAAGCGCGAGAGAGAGCAGCCGGGAGTTGAAGGGAAGCATAAGAGGAGCCGGGTGTTGAAGAGAAGCGTGAGAGGATCGGGGTGTTGAAGAGAAGCGTGAGAGGAGCTGGGAGTTGAAAAGGCGCGCGAGAGGAGTCGGGAGTTGAAGAGGAGCGTGAGAGGAGTCGGCAGTTGAAGAGAAGCTCGAGAGGAGTCCAGAGTTGAAGAGAAGCGTGAGAGAGAGCAGCCGGGAGTTGAAGAGAAGTGTGAGAGGAGCCGGTAGTTGAAGAGAAGCGTGAGAGGAGCCTGGAGTTGAAAAGGAGCGCGAGAGGAGTCGGGAGTTGAAGAGGAGTGTGAGAGGAGTCGGGAGTTAAAGAGAAGCACGAGAGCAGTTAGGAGTTGAAAAGGAGCACGAGAGGAGCCGGGAGTTGATGAGGAGCGTGAGAGGAGTCGGCAGTTAAAGAGAAGCACGAGAGCAGTTAGGAGTTGAAATGGAGCACGAGAGGAGCCGGGAGTTGATGAGAAGCGCGAGAGAGAGCAGCCGGGAGTTGAAGAGAAGCATAAGAGGAGCCGGGTGTGGAAGAGAAGCGTGAGAGGAGCCGGGAGTTGAAAAGGAGCGCGAGAGGAGTCGGGAGTTGAAGAGGAGCGTGAGAGGAGTCGGCAGTTGAAGAGAA
Organism: Cetorhinus maximus; assembly: GCF_964194155.1. Taxonomy (NCBI): domain Eukaryota; kingdom Metazoa; phylum Chordata; class Chondrichthyes; order Lamniformes; family Cetorhinidae; genus Cetorhinus; species Cetorhinus maximus. The sequence continues at coordinate 76,298,665 of NC_135884.1, read as the reverse complement.
GCGCGAGAGGAGTCCAGAGTTGAAGAGAAGCGTGAGAGAGAGCAGCCGGGAGTTGAAGAGAAGTGTGAGAGGAGCCGGGAGTTGAAGAGAAGCGTGAGAGGAGCCGGGAGTTGAAGAGAAGCGTGAGAGGAGCCTGGAGTTGAAAAGGAGCGCGAGAGGAGTCGGGAGTTGAAGAGGAGTGTGAGAGGAGTCGGAAGTTGAAGAGGAGAACGAGAGGAGCCGGGAGTTGAAGAAATGTGCGAAAGGAGCCGGGAGTTGAAGAGATGTGCGAAAGGAGCCGGGAGTGGAAGTGAAATGCGAGGGGAGCCAAGTTTTGAAAAGGAGCGTGAGAGGAGATGGGAGTGAAGATAAATGGGAGTGGAGCCGGGAGCTGAAAAGGAGCGTGAGAGGAGTCGGGAGTTGAAGTGAATCGTGAGGGGAGTCGGGAGCTGAAGAGAATCGTGAGAGGAGCCGGGAGTTGAAAAGGAGCCTGAGAAGAGTCGGCAGTTGAAGAGAATCGTGAGAGGAGTCGGGAGTTGAAGAGGAGCGTGAGAGGAGTCGGGAGTTGAAGAGAAGCACGAGAGAAGTCGGGAGTTGAAGGGAAGCGCGAGGGGAGCCAGGAGTTGAAAAGAAGCGTGAGAGGATTCGGGAGTTGAAGAGTAGTGCGAGTGAAGACGGGGATGGAAGAGGAGCTTGGAGAGGAGTCTGGTGTTGAAGAGAAGCGTGAGAGGAACGGGAGTTGAAGAGGAGCGTGAGAGGAGCCTGGAGTTAAAGAAAACTACGACAGGAGCCAGGAGTGGAAGAGAAGCGTGAGAGTAGTCGAGAGTTGCAAAGGAGCACGAGTGGAGCCGGGAGTTCAAGAGAATCGCGAGAGGAGCCGGGAGTTGAAGAGAATCATGAGAGGAGTCAGGAGTTGGAGAGAATCGTGAGAGGAGGCGGGAGTTGAAGAGGAGTGTAAGAGGAGCCGGGTGTTGAAAAAGAGCGCGAGAGGAGTCGGGAGTTAAAGAGAAGCACGAGAGGAGCTGGGAGTTAAAGAGAAGCACGAGAGCAGTCAGGAGTTGAAAAGGAGCACGAGAGGAGCCAGGAGTTGATGAGAAGCGCGAGAGAGAGCAGCCGGGAGTTGAAGAGAAGCATAAGAGGAGCCGGGAGTTGATGCGAAGCGTGAGGGGAGCCGGGAGTTGAAGAGAATCGTGAGAGGAGTCGGGAGTTGAAGAGGAGCGTGAGAGGAGTCGGGAGTTGAAGAGAAGCGCGAGAGAAGACGGAGATTGAAGAGGAGCTCGGAGAGAGGTCTGGTGTTGAAGAGAAGTGTGAGATGAGCCAAGAGTTGAAGAGCAGCGTGAGAGGAACGGGAGTTGAAAACAATCGTTAGAGGAGACGGGAGCTGAAGAGAATCATGAGAGGAGTCGGGAGTTGAAGAGAATCGTGAGTGGAGTCGCGAGTTGAAGAGAATTGTGAGAGGAGTCGCGAGTTGAAGAGAATCGTGAGAGATGTCGGGGATTGAAGAGGAGCTAGGAGAGGAGTCAGGTGTTGAACAGGAGCGTGAGAGGAGTCTGGAGTTGGAGAGAAGCACGAGAGGAGTCGGGAGTTGAAGAGAATCGTGAGAGGAGCCGGGAGTTGGAGAAGCGCGAGAGGAGCCGCGAGTTGAAGAGAATCGCGAGAGGAGTCGGAAGTTGAAGAGAAGCACAAGAGGAGTCGCGGGTTGAAGTGGAGCTAGGAGAGGAGTCAGGTGTTGAAATGGAGCACGAGAGGAGTCTGGAGTTGAAGAGAATCGTGAGAGAAGCCGGGAGTTGAAGAGAATCGTGAGGGGAGTCGGGGGTTGAAGAGAAGCGCGAGAGGAGACGGGAGTTGAAGAGAAGCAGAAGAGGAGTCGGGGGTTGAAGAGAAGCGTGAGAGGAGTCTGGAGTTGGAGAGAAGCACGAGTGGAGCTGGGAGTTGAAGAGAAGCGCGAGAGGAGTCTGGAGTTGGAGAGAAGCACGAGAGGAGCCGCGAGTTGAAGAGAATCACGAGAGGAGCCGGGAGTTGAAGAGAATCGCGAGAGGATTCGGGAGTTGAAGAGAATCGTGAGAGAAGACGGGGATTGAAGAGGAGCTCGCAGAGGAGTCTGGTGTTGAAGAGAAGTGTGAGATGAGCCGAGAGTTGAAGAGCAGCGTGAGAGGAACGGCAGTTGAAGAGGCGCGGGAGGGGAGCCTGGAGTTAAAAAAAACTACGACAGGAGCCAGGAGTGGAAGAGAAGCGTGAGAGGAGCCGGGAGTTGCAAAGGAGCATGAGAGGAGCCGGGAGTTAATGAGAAGCACAAGAGGCGTCGGGGGTTGAAGTGGAGCTAGGAGAGGAGTCAGGTGTTGAAAAGGAGGGCGAGAGGAGTCTGGAGTTGGAGAGAAGCACGAGAGGAGCCGGGAGTTGAAGAGAAGCGCAAGGGGAGCCAGGAGTTGAAGAGAAGTGTGAGAGGATTCGGGAGTTGAAGAGAAGTGCGAGAGAAGACGGGGATTGAAGAGGAGCTCGGAGAGGAGTCTGGTGTTGAAGAGAAGCGCAAGAGGAGCCGGGTGTTGAAGAGCAGCGTGAGAGGAGTCGGGAGTTGAAGAGAATCGTGAGAGGAGCCGGGAGTTGAAGAGAATCGCGAGAGGAGTCGGGGGTTGAAGAGAAGCGCGAGAGGAGCCAGGAGTTGAAGAGAAGCAGAAGAGGAGTCGGGGGTTGAAGAGGAGCATGAGAGGAGTCTGGAGTTGGAGAGAAGCGCGAGAGGAGCCGGGAGTTGAAGAGAAGCGCGAGAGGAGTCTGGAGTTGGAGAGAAGCGTGAGAGGAGCTGCGAATTGAAGAGAATCGCGAGAGGAGTCGGGAGTTGAAAAGAATCGTGAGAGGAGACGGGAGCTGAAGAGAATCATGAGAGGAGTCGGGAGTTGAAGAGAATCGTGAGTGGAGTCGCGAGTTGAAGAGAATCGTGAGAGGAGTCGCGAGTTGAAGAGAATCGTGAGAGAAGTCGGGGATTGAAGAGGAGCTAGGAGAGGGGTCAGGTGTTGAACAGGAACGTGAGAGGAGTCTGGAGTTGGAGAGAAGCACGAGAGGAGTCGGGAGTTGAAGAGAATCGTGAGAGGAGCCGGGAGTTGAAGAGAATCGCGAGAGGAGTCGGGGGTTGAAGAGAAGCGTGAGAGGAGACGGGAGTTGAAGAGAAGCAGAAGAGGAGTCGGGGGTTGAAGAGGAGCGTGAGAGGAGTCTGGAGTTGGAGAGAAGCACGAGTGGAGCCGGGAGTTGAAGAGAAGCGCGAGAGGAGCCGCGAGTTGAAGAGAAGCACAAGAGGAGTCGGGGGTTGAAGAGGAGCATGAGAGGAGTCTGGAGTTGGAGAGAAGCACGAGAGGAGCCGGGAGTTGAAGAGAAGCACGAGAGGAGTCTGGAGTTGGAGAGAAGCACGAGAGGAGCCGGGAGTTGAAGGGAATCGTGAGAGGAGTCTGGTGTTGAAGAGAAGTGTGAGAGGAGCCGAGAGGTGAAGAGAATCGCGAGAGGAGTCTGGTTTTGGAGAGAAGCACGAGAGGAGTCGTGAGTTGATGAGAAATGCGAGAGGAGCCGCGAGTTGAAGAGAAGCACAAGAGGAGCCGGGTGTTGAAAAGGTGCGCGAGAGGAGTCTGGAGTTGGAGAGAAGCACGAGAGGAGCCGGGAGTTGAAGAGAAGCGCAAGGGGAGCCACGAGTTGAAAAGAAGCGTGAGAGGATTCGGGAGTTGAAGAGAAGTGCGAGAGATGACGGGGATTGAAGAGGAGCTCGGAGAGGAGTCTGGTGTTGAAGAGAAGTGTGAGAGGAGCCAAGAGCTCAAGAGCAGCATGAGAGGAACGGGAGTTGAAAAGAATCGTGAGAGGAGACGGGAGCTGAAGAGAATCATGAGAGGAGTCGGGAGTTCAAGAGAATCATGAGTGGAGTCGCGAGTTGAAGAGAATCGTGAGAGGAGTCGCAAGTTGAAGAGAATCGTGAGAGAAGTCGGGGATTGAAGAGGAGCTAGGAGAGGACTCAGGTGTTGAACAGGAGCGTGAGAGGAGTCTGGAGTCGGAGAGAAGCACGAGAGGAGTCGGGAGTTGAAGAGAATCGTGAGAGGAGCCAGGAGTTGAAGAGAATCGCGAGAGGAGCCGGGGGTTGAAGAGAAGAGCGAGAGGAGACGGGAGTTGAAGAGAAGCAGAAGAGGAGTCGGGGGTTGAAGAGGAGCGTGAGAGGAGTCTGGAGTTGGAGAGAAGCACGAGTGGAGCCGGGAGTTGAAGAGAAGCGCGAGAGGAGTCTGGAGTTGGAGAGAAGCGCGAGAGGAGCCGCGAGTTGAAGAGAATCGCGAGAGTAGTCGGGAGTTGAAGAGAATCGCGAGAGGAACGGGAGTTGAAGAGAATCGCGATAGGATTCGGGAGTTGAAGAGAATCGTGAGAGGAGCCGGGAGTTGAAGAGAAGCCCGACAGGAGTCGGGAGTTGAAGAGAAGCTCGAGAGGAGCCGGGAGTTGAAGGGAAGCGCGAGAGGAGCCGGGAGTTGAAGGGAAGCGCGAGAGTAGCCGAGAGTTGAAAAGGTGCGCGAGAGGAGCCGGGAGTTGAAGAGAAGCGTGAGAGGAGCCGGGAGTTGAAGAGGAGCGCGAGAGGAGCCGGGAGATGAAGAGGAGCGCGAGAGGAGCCAGTAGATGAAGAGGAGCGCGAGAGGAGCCGGGAGTGGAAGTGAAGTGCGAGAGGCCGAGTGTTGAAAAGGAGCGTGAGAGGAGATGGGAGTGAAGATAAATGGGAGAGGAGCCGGGAGCTGAAAAGGAGCGCGAGAGGAGTCGGGAGTTGAAAAGGAGCGTGAGAGGAGTCGGGAGTTGAAGAGAATCGTGAGAGGAGTCGGGAGTTGAAGAGAATCGTGAGAGGAGTCGGGTGTTGCAAAGGAGTACGAGAGGAGCCGGGAGTTGAAATGGAGCGCGAGAGGAGCCTGGAGTTAAAGAAAACTACAACAGGAGCCAGGAGTATAAGAGAATCGTGAGAGGAGCCGGGAGTTGCAAAGGAGAACGAGAGGAGTCGGTAGTTAAAGAGAAGCACGAGAGCAGTCAGGAGTTGAAAAGGAGCACGAAAGGAGCCAGGAGTTGATGAGAAGCGCGAGAGGAGTCGGGTGTTGCAAAGGAGTACGAGAGGAGTCGGTAGTTAAAGAGAAGCACGAGAGCAGTCAGGAGTTGAAAAGGAGCACGAGAGGAGTCGGGAGTTGAAGAGAAGCGCGAGAGGAGTCGGGTGTTGCAAAGGAGTACGAGAGGAGCCGGGAGTTGAAATGGAGCGCGAGAGGAGCCTGGAGTTAAAGAAAACTACAACAGGAGCCAGGAGTATAAGAGAATCGTGAGAGGAGACGGGAGTTGCAAAGGAGAACGAGAGGAGTCGGTAGTTAAAGAGAAGCACGAGAGCAGTCAGGAGTTGAAAAGGAGCACGAAAGGAGCCAGGAGTTGATGAGAAGCGCGAGAGAGAGCAGCCGGGAGTTGAAGAGAAGCGTGAGAGGAGCCGGGAGTTGAAGAGAAGCGTGAGAGGAGCCGGGAGTTGAAGAGAAGCGTGAGAGGAGCCGGGAGTTGAAGAGAATCGTGAGAGGAGTCGGGAGTTGAAGAGAAGCGCTAGAGGTGTCGGGAGTTAAAGAGAAGGGCGAAAGGAGTCAGGAGTTAAAGGGAAGTGCGAGAGGAGTCGGGAGTTGAAGAGAAGCGCGAGGGGAGTTGGGAGTTGAAGAGAAGCACGACAGGAGTCGGGAGTTGAAGAGAAGCTCGAGAGGAGCCGAGAGTTGAAGGGAAGCGCGAGAGGAGTCGGGAGTTGAAGAGAAACGCGAGGGGAGTTGGGAGTTGAAGAGAAGCACGACAGGAGTCAGGAGTTGAAGAGAAGCACGAGAGGAGCCGAGAGTTGAAGGGAAGCGTGAGAGGAATCGGGAGTTGAAGAGAATCGTGAGAGGAGTCGGGAGTTGAAGAGCATCGTGAGAAGAGTCGGGAGTTGAAAAGGAGCGCGAGAGGAGTCGGGAGTTGAAGAGAATCGTGAGAGGAGTCGGGAGTTGAAGAGCATTGTGAGAGGAGTCGGGAGTTGAAAAGGAGCGCGAGAGGAGTCGGGGGTTGAAGAGAAGCCCGAGAGGAGCCGGGAGTTGAAGAGATGTGCGAAAGGAGCCGGGAGTTGAAGAGAAGCAGAAGAGGAGTCTGGGGTTGAAGAGGAGCGTGAGAGGAGTCTGGAGTTGGAGAGAAGCACGAGAGGAGCCGGGGGTTGAAGAGAAGCGCGAGAGGAGCCGCGAGTTGAAGAGAATCGCGAGAGGATTCGGGAGTTGAAGAGAATCGTGAGAGGAGCCGGGAGTTGAAGAGAAGCACGACAGGAGTCGGGAGTTGAAGAGAAGCTCGAGAGGAGCGGGGAGTTGAAGGGAAGCGCGAGAGGAGCCGAGAGTTGAAAAGGAGTGGAAGAGGAGCTGGGAGTTGAAGAGAAGCGTGAGAGGAGCCAGGAGTTGAAGGGGAGCGCAAGAGGAGCCCGGAGTTGAAGAGAAGCGTGAGAGGAGCCGGGAGTTGAAGAGATGTGCGAAAGGAGCCGGGAGTGGAAGTGAAGTGTGAGAGGAGCCAAGTGTTGAAAAGGAGCGTGAGAGGAGAAGGGAGTGAAGATAAATGGGAGAGGAGCAGGGAGCTGAAAAGGAGCGCGAGAGGAGTCGGGAGATGAAAAGGAGCGCGAGAGGAGTCGGGAGTTGAAGAGAATTGTGAGAGGATTCGGGAGTTGAAGAGAATCGTGTGAGGATTCGGGAGTTGAAGAGAAGTGCGAGAGGAGACGGGAATTGAAGAGGAGCTCGGAGAGGAGATTGGTGTTGAAGAGAAGCGCAAGAGGAGCCGGGAGTTGAAGGGAAGTGCGAGAGGAGCCGGGAGTTGAAGGGAAGTGCGAGAGTAGCCGAGAGTTGAAGAGGAGCGCGAGAGGAGCCGGGAGTTGAAGAGGAGCGTAAGAGGAGCTGGGAGATGAAGAGGAGCGCGAGAGGAGCCGGGAGTGGAAGTGAAGTGCAAGAGAGGCCGAATGTTGAAAAGGAGCGTGAGAGGAGAAGGGAGTGAAGATAGATGGGAGAGGAGCCGGGAGCTGAAAAGGAGCGCGAGAGCAGTCGGGAGTTGAAAAGGAGCGTGAGTGGAGTCGGGAGTTGAAGAGAATCGTGGGAGGAGTCGGAAGTTGAAAAGAATCGTGAGAGGAGCCAGGAGTTGAAGAGAATCGTGAGAGGAGTCGGGAGTTGGAGAGAAAGCATGAGAGGAGCCGGGATTAGAAGAGAAGCGCAAGGGGAGCCAGGAGTTGAAGAGAAGCGTGAGAGGATTCGGGAGTTGAAGAAAAGTGCGAGAGAAGACGGGGATTGAAGAGGAGCTCGGAGAGGAGTCTGGTGTTGAAGAGAAGTGTGAGAGGAGACGAGAGTTGAAGAGCAGCGTGAGAGGAACGGGAGTTGAAGAGGCGTGGGAGGGGAGCCTGGAGTTAAAGAAAACTACGACAGGAAGCAGGAGTGGAAGAGAAGCGCGAGAGGAGCCGAGAGTTGCAAAGGAGCACGAGAGCAGTCGGGAGTTGAAGAGAAGCGTCAAAGGAGCCGGGAGTTGAAAAGGAGCACGAGAGGAGCTGGGAGTTAAAGAGAAGCACGAGAGCAGTCAGGAGTTGAAAAGGAGCACAAGAGGAGTCAGGAGTTGAAAAGGAGTATGAGAGGAGCCAGGAGTTGAAGAGAAGCGCGAGAGGAGACGAGAGTTGAAGAGAAGCGCGAGAGGAGTCGGGAGTTGAAGGGAAGCGCAAGAGGAGTTGGGATTTCAAGAGAAGCACGACAGGAGTTGGGAGTTGAAGAAAAGCTCGAGAGGAGCCGGGAGTTGAAGGGAAGCGTGAGGGCAGCAGGGAGTTGAAGAGAAGTGCAAGGGGAGGCAGGAGTTGAAGAGGAGCGTGAGAGGATTTGGGATTTGAAGAGAAGTGCGAGAGGAGACCGGGATTGAAGAGGAGCTCGGAGAGGAGTCTGATGTTGAAGAGAAGCGCAAGAGGAGCCAGGTGTTGCAAAGGAGCACGAGAGGAGCCGGGAGTTGAAGAGGAGCGTAAGAAGAGCCTGGTGTTGAAAAGGAGCGCGAGAGGAGCCGGGAGTTGAAGAAGAGCATAAGAGGAACCGGGTGTTGAAAAGGTGCGCGAGAGGAGTCGGGAGTTAAAGAGAAGCATGAGAGAAGTCGGGAGTTGAAGAGAAGCTCGAGGGGAGTCGGGAGTTGAAGAGAAGCTCGAGAGGAGCCGGGAGTTGAAGGGAAGTGCGAGAGGAGCCGGGAGTTGAAGAGATGTGTGAAAGGAGCCGGGAGTGGAAGTGAAGTGCGAGAGGATCCGAGTGTTGAAAAGGAGCGTGAGAGGAGCCAGGAGTTGAAGAGAAATGCGAGAGGAGCCGGCAGCTGATAAGGAGCGCGAGAGGAGTCGGGAGTTCAAGAGAATCACGAGAGGAGCTGGGAGTTGAAGAGAATCATGAGAGGAGTCAGGAGTTGGAGAGAATCGTGAGAGGAGCCGGGAGTTGAAGAGGATCGTAAGAGGAGCCGGGTGTTGAAAAAGAGCGCGAGAGGAATCGGGAGTTAAAGAGAAGCACGAAAGGAGCTGGGAGTTAAAGAGAAGCACGAGAGCAGTCAGGAGTTGAAAAGGAGCACGAGAGGAGCCAGGATGATGAGAAGCGTGAGAGAGAGCAGCCGAGAGTTGAAGAGAAGCGGGAGAGGAGCCGGGAGTTGAAGAGAATCGTGAGAGGAGTCGGGAGTTGGAGAGAATCGTGAGAGGAGTCTGGTGTTGAAGAGGAGCTCGGAGAGGAGACGGGTGTTGAAAAGGTGCGCGAGAGGAGTCTGGAGTTGGAGAGAAGCATGAGAAGAGCCGGGAGTTGAAGAGAAGTGCAAGGGGAGCCGGGAGTTGAAGAGAATCACGAGAGGATTCGGGAGTTGAAGAGAATCGCGAGAGGAGCCGGGAGTTGAAGAGAATCGCGAGAGGAGTCGGGAGTTGAAGAGAATCGCGAGAGCAGTCGGGAGTTGAAAAGGAGCGTGAGAGGAGTCGGGAGTTGAAGAGAATCGTGGGAGGAGTCGGAAGTTGAAGAGAATCGTGAGAGGAGCCAGGAGTTGAAGAGAATCGTGAGAGGAGTCGGGAGTTGGAGAGAAGCACGAGAGGAGCCGGGATTAGAAGAGAAGCGCAAGGGGAGCCAGGAGTTGAAGAGAAGCGTGAGAGGATTCGGGAGTTGAAGAGAAGTGCGAGAGGAGATGGGAATTGAAGAGGAGCTCGGAGAGGAGATTGGTGTTGAAGAGAAGCGCAAGAGGAGCCGGGTGTTGAAGGGAAGTGCGAGAGGAGCCGGGAGTTGAAGGGAAGTGCGAGAGTAGCCAAGAGTTGAAAAGGAGCGCGAGAGGAGCCGGGAGTTGAAGAGAAGCGTGAGAGGAGCCGGGAGTTGAAGAGGAGCGCGAGAGGAGCCGGGAGTTGAAGAGGAGCGTGAGAGGAGCTGGGAGATGAAGAGGAGCGCGAGAGGAGCCGGGAGTGGAAGTGAAGTGCGAGAGAGGCCGAATGTTGAAAAGGAGCGTGAGAGGAGAAGGGTGTGAAGATAAATGTGAGAGGAGCCAGGAGCTGAAAAGGAGCGCGAGAGCAGTCGGGAGTTGAAAAGGAGCGTGAGAGGAGTCGGGAGTTGAAGAGAATCGTGAGAGGAGTCGGGAGTTGAAGATAATCGTGAGAGGAGCCAGGAGTTGAAGAGAATCGTGAGAGGAGTCGGGAGTTGGAGAGAAGCACGAGAGGAGCCGGGAGTAGAAGAGAAGCGCAAGGGGAGCCAGGAGTTGAAGAGAGGCGTGAGAGGATTCGGGAGTTGATGAGAAGTGCGAGAGGAGACGGGGATTGAAGAGGAGCTCGGAGAGGAGTTTGGTGTTGAAAAGAAGCGCAAGAGGAGTCGGGGGATGTAGAGAAGCACGAGAGGAGCCGGGAGTTGAAGAGAATCGCGAGAGGTGTCTGGTGTTGAAGAGAAGTGTGAGAGGAGCCGAGAGTTGAAGAGAATCGCGAGAAGAGTCAGGGGTTAAAGAGAAGCATGAGAGGAGTCTGGCGTTGGAGAGAAGCACGAGTGGAGCTGGGAGTTGAAGAGAAGCGCGAGAGGAGTCTGGAGTTGAAGGGAAGCGCGAGAGGAGCCGCGAGTTGAAGAGAATCGTGAGAGGAGTCTGGAGTTGGAGAGAAGCGCGAGAGGAGCCGGGAGTTGAAGAGAATTGCGAGAGGATTCAGGAGTTGAAGAGAATCGCGAGAGGAGCCGGGAGTTGAAGAGAATCGCGAGAGGAGCCGGGAGTTGAAGGGAAGCGCGAGAGGAGCCAGGAGTTAAAGGGAAGCGCGAGAGTAGCCGAGAGTTGAAGAGGAGCGCGAGAGGAGCCGGGAGTTGAAAAGGAGCGGGAGAGGAGCTGGGAGTGGAAGTGAAGTGCGAGAGGGGCCGAGTGTTGAAAAGGACCGTGAGAGGAGAAGGGAGTGAAGATAAATGTGAGAGGAGCCGGGAGCTGAAAAGGAGCGCGAGAGGAGTCGGGAGTTGAAAAGGAGCGTGAGAGGAGTCGGGAGTTGAAGAGAATCGTGAGAGGAGTCGGGAGTTGAAGAGAATCGTGAGAGGAGCCGGGAGTTGAAGAGAAACGTGAGAGCAGTCGGGAGTTGGAGAGATGCACGAGAGGAGCCGGGAGTAGAAGAGAAGCGCAAGGGGAGCCAGGAGTTCAAGAGAGGTGAGAGAGGATTCGGGAGTTGAAGAGAAGTGCGAGAGGAGACGGAGATTGAAGAGGAGCTCGGAGAGGAGCTTGGTGTTGAAGAGAAGCGCAAGAGGAGCCGGGTGTTTAAGAGAATCGTGAGAGGAGTCGGGAGTTGAAGAGAATCGTGAGAGGAGTCGGGAGTTGAAGAGAATCGTGAGAGGAGTCGGGGGTTGAATAGGAGCTAGGAGAGGAGTCAGGTGTTGAAATGGAGCGCGAGAGGAGTCTGGAGTTGGAGAGAAGCACGAGAGGAGCCGAGAGTTGAAGAGAAGCGCGAGAGGAGTCTGGATTTGGAGAGAAGTACGAGAGGAGCCGGGAGTTGAAGAGAATCGCGAGAGGAGTCTGGTGTTGAAGAGAAGTGTGAGAGGAGCCGAGAGTTGAAGAGAATTGCGAGAGGAGTCTGGCGTTGAAAAGGAGCGCGAGAGGAGTCGGGAGTTGAAGAGAAGTGCGAGAGGAGCCGGGTGTTGAAGAGGAGCTCGGAGAGGAGACGGGTGTTGAAAAGGTGCGCGAGAGGAGTCTGGAGTTGGAGAGAAGCACGAGAAGAGCCGGGAGTTGAAGAGAAGCGCAAGGGGAGCCACGAGTTGAAAAGAAGCGTGAGAGGATTCGGGAGTTGAAGAAAAGTGCGAGAGAAGACGGGGATTGAAGAGGAGCTCGGAGAGGAGTCTGGTGTTGAAGAGAAGTGTGAGAGGAGACGAGAGTTGAAGAGCAGCGTGAGAGGAACGGGAGTTGAAGAGGCGTGGGAGGGCAGCCTGGAGTTAAAGAAAACTACGACAGGAGGCAGGAGTGGAAGAGAAGCGCGAGAGGAGCCGAGAGTTGCAAAGGAGCACGAGAGCAGTCGGGAGTTGAAGAGAAGCGTCAAAGGAGCCGGGAGTTGAAAAGGAGCACGAGAGGAGCTGGGAGTTAAAGAGAAGCACGAGAGCAGTCAGGAGTTGAAAAGGAGCACAAGAGGAGTCAGGAGTTGAAAAGGAGTATGAGAGGAGCCAGGAGTTGAAGAGAAGCGCGAGAGGAGACGAGAGTTGAAGAGAAGCGCGAGAGGAGTCGGGAGTTGAAGGGAAGCGCAAGGGGAGTTGGGATTTCAAGAGAAGCACGACAGGAGTTGGGAGTTGAAGAAAAGCTCGAGAGGAGCCGGGAGTTGAAGGGAAGCGTGAGGGCAGCAGGGAGTTGAAGAGAAGTGCAAGGGGAGGCAGGAGTTGAAGAGGAGCGTGAGAGGATTTGGGATTTGAAGAGAAGTGCGAGAGGAAACGGGGATTGAAGAGGAGCTCGGAGAGGAGTCTGATGTTGAAGAGAAGCGCAAGAGGAGCCGGGTGTTGCAAAGGAGCACGAGAGGAGCCGGGAGTTGAAGAGGAGCGTAAGAAGAGCCGGGTGTTGAAAAGGAGCGCGAGAGGAGCCGGGAGTTGAAGAAGAGCATAAGAGGAGCCGGGTGTTGAAAAGGTGCGCGAGAGGAGTCGGGAGTTGAAGAGAAATGCGAGAGGACCCGGCAGCTGATAAGGAGCGCGAGAGGAGTCGGGAGTTCAAGAGAATCGCGAGAGGAGCTGGGAGTTGAAGAGAATCATGAGAGGAGTCAGGAGTTGGAGAGAATCGTGAGAGGAGCCGGGAGTTGAAGAGGAGCGTAAGAGGAGCCGGGTGTTGAAAAAGAGCGCGAGAGGAGTCAGGAGTTAAAGAGAAGCACGAAAGGAGCTGGGAGTTAAAGAGAAGCACGAGAGCAGTCAGGAGTTGAAAAGGAGCATGAGAGGAGCCAGGATGATGAGAAGCGTGAGAGAGCAGCCGGGAGTTGAAGAGAAGCATAAGAGGAGCCGGGAGTTGAAGAGAAGCGTGAGAGGAGCCGGGAGTTGAAGAGAATCGTGAGATGAGCCGGGAGTTGAAGAGAAGCACGACAGGAGTCAGGAGTTGAAGAGAAGCTCGAGAGGAGCCGGGAGTTGAAGGGAAGCGTGAGAGGAGCCGGGAGTTGAGGAGAAGTGCGAGAGAAGACGGGGATTGAAGAGGAGCTCGGAGTGGTGTCTGGTGTTGAAGAGAATTGTGAGAGGAGCCGAGAGTTGAAGAGCAGCGTGAGAGGAAAGGGAGTTGAAGAGGAGCACGAGAGGAGCCGGGAGTTAAAGAAAACTACGACAGGAGCCAGGAGTGCAAGAGAAGCGTGAGAGAAGTCGAGAGTTGCAAAGGAGCACGAGTGGAGCCAGGAGTTGAAGAGAAGCGTGAGAAGAGCCGGGAGTTGCAAAGGAGCACGAGAGGAGCCAGGAGTTGAAGAGGAGCGAGAGAGGAGTCCAGAGTTGATGAGAAGCGCGAGAGAGAGCAGCCGGGAGTTGAAGAGAAGTGTGAGAGGAGCCGGGAGTTGAAAAGGAGCGCGAGAGGCGTCGGGAGTTAAAGAGAAGGGCGAGAGGAGTCAGGAGTTGAAGGGAAGCGCAAGGGGAGTTGCGAGTTGAAGAGAAGCACAACGGGAGTCGGGAGTTGAAGAGAAGCTCGAGAGGAGCCGGGAGTTAAAGGGAAGCACGAGAGGAGCCGGGAGTTGAAGAGATGTGCGAAAGGAGCCGGGAGTGGAAGTGAAGTGCGAGAGGAGCCGAGTGTTGAAAAGGAGCGTGAGAGGAGCCGGGAGTTGAAGAGAAATGCGAGAGGAGCCGGGAGCTGATAAGGAGCGCGAGAGGAGTCGGGAGTTCAAGAGAATCGTGAGAAGAGTCGGGAGTTGAAGGGAATCGTGAGAGGAGTCGGGAGTTGGAGAGAAACGTGAGAGGAGTCGGGAGTTGGAGAGAATCGCGAGAGGAGCCGGGAGTTGAAGAGAATCGTGAGAGGAGTCGGGAGTTGAAGAGAAGCGCGAGAGGAGCCGAGAGTTGAAGAGAAGCACAAGAGGAGTTGGGAGTTGAAGAGAAGTTTGAGAGGAGCCAGGAGTTGAAGAGATGTGTGAAAGGAGCCGGGAGTTGAAGAGATGAGCGAAAGGAGCCGGGAGTTGAAGAGAAGTGTGAAAGGAGCCAAGAGTGGAAGAGAAGTGCGAGAGGAGCCGCGAGTTGAAAAGGAGCGTGAGAGGAGTCGGGAGCTGAAGAGATGCGCAAGAGGATCGGGGTTTGAAGAGGAGCTGGGAGACGACTTAGGAGTTGAACAGAGACGCGAGAGAAACTGGGAGTTGAAGAGAAACGCGAAAGGAGCCGGGGGTTGTAGAGAAGCATGAGAGGAGCCGGGAGATGGAAAGGAGCGCGAGAGGAGCTGGGAGTTGGCAAGGAGTGCCAGAGGAGCCGAGAGTTGAAGAGGAGCGTGAGAGGAGATGTGAGTTAAAGCGAAGCACGAGAGAAGTCGGGAGTTGAAGAGAAGCGCGAGGGGAGTTGAGAGTTGAAGAGAAGCACGACGGGAGTCGGGAGTTGAATAGAAGCTCGAGAGGAGCCAGGAGTTGAAGGGAAGCGCGAGGGCAGCAGGGAGTTGAAGAGATGTGCGAATGGAGCCGGGAGTGGAAGAGAAGTGCGAGAGGAGCCAAGAGTTGAAAAGGAGCGTGAGAGGAGTCGGGAGTTGAAGAGAAGCGCAAGAGGAGTCGGGGTTTGAAAAAGAGCTGGGAGAGGACTTAGGAGTTGAACAGAGGCACGAGAAAAACTGGGAGTTAAAGAGAAGCGTGAAAGGAGCCGGGGGTTGTAGAGAAGCGTGAGTGGAGCCTGGAGTTAAAGAAAACTACGAGAGGAGCCGGGAGTTGAAGAGAAGCGCGAGAGGAGCCGGGAGTTGCAAAGGAGCGCGAGAGGAGCCGGGAGTTGAAGAGGAGCGTGAGAGGAGCCGGGAGTTGAAACGGAGCGCGAGAGGAGCCGGGAGTTGAAAAGGAGTGCAAGAGGAGTCGGTAGTTGAAGAGGAGTGCGAGAGGAGCCGGGTTGAAAACGAACGCGACAGGAGCCGGGAGTTGAAGAGAAGTGCGAGAGGAGCCAGGAGTTGAAGAGAAGCGCGAAAGGAGCTGGGAGTTGTAGAGAAGCGTGAGAGGAGCCTGGAGTTGAAGAGAACCGTGAGAGGAGTCCGGAGTTGAGGAGAAGCACGAGAGGAGCCACGAGTTGAAGAGAAGCACAAGAGGAGTCGGGGGTTGAAGAGGAGCTAGGAGAGGGGTCAGGTGTTGGAGAGAAGCAGGAGAGGAGCCGGGAGTTGAAGAGAAACGCGAGAGGATTCTGGAGTTGAAGAGGAGCGCGAGAGGAGTCGAGAGTTGCAAAGGAGCACGAGAGGAGTTGGGAGTTGAAAAGGAGCGCGAGAGGTGTCGGGAGTTAAAGAGAAGGGCGAGAGGAGTCAGGAGTTGAAGGGAAGCGCGAGAGGAGCCGGGAGTTGAAGAGAAGCTCGAGAGGAGTCGGGAGTTAAAGAGAAGCACGAGAGAAGCCGGGAGTTGAAGAGAAGCACGACAGGAGTAGGGAGTTGAAGAGAAGCTCGAGAGGAGCCGGGAGTTGAAGGGAAGCGCGAGAGCAGCAGGGAGTTGAAGAGGAGCGTGAGAGGAGCCGGGAGTTGAAGAGATATGCGAAAGGAGTCGGGAGTGGAAGTGAAGTGCGAGAGGCTCCGAGTGTTGAAAAGGAGCGTGAGAGGAGTCTGGAGTTGGAGAGAAGCACGAGAAGAGTCTGGAGTTGAAGAGAAGCACGAGAGGAGCCGGGAGCTGGAGAGAACCCGAGAGGAGTCTGGAGTTCAAGAGAAGCACGAGAGGACCCGGGAGTTGGAGAGAAGCACGAGAGGAGTCTGGAGTTGAAGAGAAGCACGAATTGAGCCGGTAGTTGAAGAGAAGCGTGAGAGGATTCGGGAGTTGAAGAGAAGCACGAGAGAAGTTGGGGATTGAAGAGGAGCTCAGAGAGGAGTCTGGTGTTGAAGAGAAGTGTGAGAGGAGCCAAGAGTTGAAGAGCAGCGTGAGAGGAACGGGAGTTGAAGAGGCGCGGGAGGGGGGCCTGGTGTTAGAGAAAACTATGACAGGAGCCTGGAGTGGAAGAGAAGCGCGAGAGGAGCCGGGAGTTGAAGAGAAGCTCGAGTGGAGCCGGGAGTTGAAGGGAAGCGCGAGAGCAGCAGGGAGTTGAAGAGGAGCGTGAGAGGAGCCGGGAGTTGAAGAGATATGCAAAAGGAGCCGGGAGTGGAAGTGAAGTGCGAGAGGCTCCGAGTGTTGAAAAGGAGCGTGAGAGGAGTCGGGAGTGAAGATAAATGCGAGAGGAGCCGGGAGCTGAAAAGGAGCGTGAGAGGAGTCAGGAGTTGAAAAGGAGTGAGAGAGGAGTTGGGAGTTGAAGAGAATCGCGAGAGGAGTCGAGGGTTGAAGTGGAGCTAGGAGAGGAGTCAGGTGTTGAAAAGGAGCGTGAGAGGAGTCTGGAGTTGAAGAGAAGCACGAGAGGAGCCGGGAGTTGGAGAGAAGCCCGAGAGGAGTCTGGAGTTGAAGAGAAGCACGAATTGAGCCGGTAGTTGAAGAGAAGCGTGAGAGGATTCGGGAGTTGAAGAGAAGCACGAGAGAAGATGGGGATTGAAGAGGAGCTCGGAGAGGAGTCTGGTGTTGAAGAGAAGTGTGAGAGGAGCCAAGAGTTGAAGAGCAGCGTGAGAGGAATGGGAGTTGAAGAGGCGCGGGAAGGGAACCTGGTGTTAAAGAAAACTACGAAAGGAGCCAGGAGTGGAAGAGAAGCGCGAGAGGAGCCGGGAGTTCCAAAGGAGCACGAGAGCAGTCGATGTTGAAGAGAAGCGTCAAAGGAGCCGGGAGTTGAAAAGGAGCGTGAGAGGAGGTGGGAGTTAAAGAGAAGCACGAGAGCAGTCAGGAGTTGAAAAGGAGCACGAGAGGAGCCAGGAGTTGAAGAGGAGCGTGAGAGGAGCCGGGAGTTGAAAAGGAGCGCGAGAGGAGCTGGGAGTTAAAGAGAAGCACGACAGCAGTCAGGAGTTGAAAAGGAGCTTGAGAGGAGCCGGGAGTTGAAGAGAAGCGCGAGAGGAGAGAAGAGTTGAAGACTAGCGGGAGAGGAGTCGGGAGTTGAAGGGAAGCGCAAGGGGAGTTGGGATTTCAAGAGAAGCACGACAGGAGTTGGGAGTTGAAGAAAAGCTCGAGAGGAGCCGGGAGTTCCAAAGGAGCGCGAGAGGAGTTGGGAGTTAAAGAGAAGCATGAGAGGAGTCAGGAGTTGAAAAGGAACACGAGAGGAGCCAGGAGTTGAAGAGGAGCGCGAAAGGAGTCCAGAGTTGAAAAGAAGCGCGAGAGAGAGCAGCCGGGAGTTGAAGAGAAGTGTGAGAGGAGCCGGGAGTTGAAAAGGTGCGCGAGAGGTGTCAGGAGTTAAAGAGAAGGGCGAGAGGAGTCAGGAATTGAAGGGAAGCGCGAGGGGAGTTGCGAGTTGAAGAGGAGCGCGAGAGAAGTCGATAGTGGAAGAGAAGTGCGAAAGGAGACCAGAGTTGAAGAGAAGCTCGAGAGGAGACGGGAGATAAAGAGAAGCACGAGAGAAGTCGGGAGTTAAAGAGAAGCACGAGAGAAGTCGGGAGTTGAAGAGAAGAACAAGAGAAGTCGGGAGTTGAAGGGAAGCGCGAGGGGAGTTGGGAGTTGAGGCGAAGCACGACAGGAGTCGGGAGTTGAAGAGAAGCTCGAGAGGAGCCGGGAGTTGAAGGGAAGCGCGAGGGCAGCAGGGAGTTGAAGAGGAGTGCTAGAGGAGCCGGGAGTTGAAGAGATGTGCGAAAGGAGCCAGGAGTGGAAGAGAAGTGCGAGAGGAGCCAAGAGTTGAAATGGAGCGTGAGAGGAGTCGGGAGTTGAAGAGAAGCGCAAGAGGAGTCGGGGTTTGAAGAAGAGCTGGGAGAGGACTTAGGAGTTGAACAGAGGCACGAGAGAAACTGGGAGTTGAAGAGAAGCGCGAAAGGAGCCGGGGGTTGTAGAGGAGCGTGAGAGGAGCCTGGAGTTGAAGAGAAGCGTGAGAGGAGTCGGGAGTTGAAGAGAATCGTGAGAGGAGTCGGGAGTTGAAGAGAAGCACAAGAGGAGTTGGGGGTTGAAGTGGAGCTAGGAGAGGAGTCAGGTGTTCAAAAGGAGCGTGCGGGGATTCGGGAGTTGAAGAGAAGTGCGAGAGGAGCCGGGAGTTGAAGAGAAGTGTGAGAGGATTCGGGAGTTGAAGAGAAGTGCAAGAGAAGACGGGGATTGAAGAGGAGCACGGAAAGGAGTCTGGTGTTGAAGAGAAGTGTGAGAGGAGCCGAGAGTTGAAGAGCAGCGTGAGAGGAACGGGAGTTGAAGAGGCGCGGAAGTGGAGCCTGGAGTTAAAGAAAACTACGACAGGAGTCAGGAGTGGAAGAGAAGCGTGAGAGGAGCCGGTAGTTGAAAAGGAGCACGAGAGGAGCTAGGTGTTGATGAGAAGCGTCAAAGGAGCTGGGAGTTGAAAAGGAGTGCGAGAAGAGCTGGGAGATAAGAGAAGCACGAGAGCAGTCAGGAGTTCAAAAGGAGCACGAGAGGAGTCAGGAGTTGAAGAGGAGCGTGAGAGGAGCCGGGAGTTGAAAAGGAGCGCGAGAGGAGCTGGAAGTTAAAGAGAAGCACGAGAGCAGTCAGGAGTTGAAAAGGAGCACGAGAGGAGCCAGGAGTTGAAGAGGAGCGTGAGAGGAGCCGGGAGTTGAAAAGGAGCGCGGGAGGAGCTGGGAGTTAAAGAGAAGCACGAGAGCAGTCAGGAGATGAAACAGAGCACGAGAGGAGCCAGGAGTTGAAGAGAAGCGCGAGAGGAGACGAGAGTTGTAGAGAAACACGAAAAGAGTCGGGAGTTGAAGGGAAGCGCGAGGGGAGTTGGGATTTCAAGAGAAGCACGACAGGAGTTGGGAGTTGAAGAAAAGCTCGAGAGGAGCCGGGAGTTGAAGGGAAGCGCGAGAGCAGCAGGGAGTTGAAGAGGAGCGTGAGAGGAGCCGGGAGTTGAAGAGAAGCGCAAGGGGAGGCAGGAGTTGAAGAGGAGAGTGAGAGGATTCAGGATTTGAAGAGAAGTGCGAGAGGAGACGGGGATTGAAGAGGAGCTCGGAAGGGAGTCTGTTGTTGAAGAGAAGCGCAAGAGGAGCCGGGTGTTGCAAAGGAGCACGAGAGGAGCCGGGAGTTGAAGAGGAGTGTAAGAGGAGCCAGGTGTTGAAAAGGAGCACGAGAGGAGTCGGGAGTTAAAGAGAAGCACGAGAGAAGTCGGGAGTTGAAGGGAAGCACGAGGGGAGCCAGGAGTTGAAGAGAAGCGTGAGAGGATTCGGGAGTTGAAGAGAAGTGCGAGAGAAGACGGGATGGAAGAGGAGCTCGGAGAGGAGTCTGGTGTTGAAGATAAGCGTGAGAGGAACGGGAGTTGACGAGATGTGTGAAAGGAGCCAGGAGTTGAAGAGATGTGCAAAAGGAGCCAGGAGTTGAAGAGAAGTGTGAAAGGAGCCGGGAGTGGAAGAGAAGTGCGAGTGGAGCCGAGAGTTGAAAAGCAGTGTGAGAAGAGTCGGGAGCTGAAGAGAACCGCGAGGGGAGTCGGGGTTTGAAGAGGAGCTGGGGGAGGACTTAGGAGTTGAACAGAGACGCGAGAGAAACTGGGAGTTGAAGAGAAACGCGAAAGGAACCGGGTGTTGTAGAGAAGCGTGAGAGGAGCCGGGAGTTGGAAAGGAGCGCGAGAGGAGCCGAGAGTTGAAGAGGAGTGCAAGAGGATTCGGAAGTTGAAGAGGAGTGCGAGAGGAGCCGGGTTGAACAGGAACGTGACAGGAGCCGGCAGTTGAAAAGAAGTGCGAGAGGAGCCAGGAGTTGAAAAGGAGCGCGAGAGGAGCCGGGAGTTGATGGGAAGCGTGAAAGGACTCGGGAGTTGAAGAGAATCGTGAGAGGAGTCGGGAGTTGAAGAGAATCGTGAGAGGAGTCGGGAGTTGAAGAGAATCGTGAGTGGAGTCGGGAGTTGAAGAGAAACACAAGAGGAGTAGGGGTTTGAAGTGGAGCTAGGAGAGGAGTCAGGTGTTCAAAAGGAGCGTGCAAGGATTCGGGAGTTGAAGTGAAGTGCGAGAGAAGATGGGGATTGAAGAGGAGCTCGGAGAGGAGACGGTGTTGAAGAGAAGTGTGAGAGGAGCTGAGAGTTGAAGAGCAGCGTGAGAGGAACGGGAGTTGAAGAGGCGCGGGAGGGGAGCCTGGAGTTAAAGAAAACTACGACAGGAGCCAGGAGTGGAAGAGAAGCGTGAGAGGAGCCGGGAGTTGCAAAGGAGCACGAGAACAGTCGGGAGTTGAAGAGAAGCGTCAAAGGAGCCGGGAGTTGAAAAGGAGCGCAAGAGGAGCCGGGAGTTGAAGAGGAGTGCGAGAGGAGCCGGGACTTGAAGAGGAGCGTAAGAGGAGCCGGGTGTTGAAAAGGAGCGCGAGAGGAGTCGGGAGATAAGGAGAAGCTCGAGAGAAGTCGGGAGTTGAAGGAAAGCGCGAGGGTAGCCAGGAGTTGAAGAGAAGCGTGAGAGGATTCGGAGTTGAATAGAAGTGCGAGAGAAGACAGTGATGGAAGAGGAGCTCGGAGAGGAGTCTGGTGTTGAAGAGAAGTGTGAGAGGAGCCAAGAGTTGAAGAGCAGTGAGAGAGGAACGGGAGTTGAAGAGGCACGGGAGGGGAGCCTGGAGTTAAAGAGAACTACGACAGGAGCCAAGAGTAGAAGAGAAGCGTGAGAGGAGCTGGGTGTTGCAAAGGAGCACGAGAGCAGTCGGGAGTTGAAGAGAAGCGTCAAAGGAGCCGGGAGTTGAAAAGGAGCGCGAGAGGAGCTGGGAGTTAAAGAGAAGCACGAGAGCAGTCAGGAGTTGAAAAGGAGCACGAGAGGAGCCAGGAGTTGAAGAGGAGCGTGAGAGGAGCCGGGAGTTGAAATGGAGTGCAAATGGAGTCGGGAGTTGAAGGGAAACGTGAGGGGAGTTGGGATTTCAAGAGAAGCACGACAGGAGTTGGGAGTTGAAGAAAAGCTCGAGAGGAGCCGGGAGTTGAAGGGAAGCATGAGGGCAGCAGGGAGTTGAAGAGAAGCGCAAGGGGAGGCAGGAGTTGAAGAGGAGCGTGAGAGGATTCGGGATTTGAAGAGAAGTGCGAGAGGAGACGGGGATTGAAGAGGAGCTCGGAGAGGAGTCTGATGTTGAAGAGGAGCGTAAGAGGAGCCGGGTGTTGCAAAGGAGCACGAGAGGAGCCGGGAGTTGAAGAGGAGCGTAAGAGGAGACGGGTGTTGAAAAGGAGCGCGAGAGGAGTCGGGAGTTAAAGAGAAGCACGAGAGAAGTCGGGAGTTGAAGGGAAGCGCGAGGGGAGCCAGGAGTTGTAGAGAAGCGTGAGAGAATTCGGGAGTTGAAGAGAAGTGCGAGAGAAGACGGGATGGAAGAGGAGCTCGGAGAGGAGTCTGGTGTTGAAGAGAAGCGTGAGAGGAACGGGAGTTGAAGAGATGTGTGAAAGGAGCCGGGAGTTGAAGAGATGTGTGAAAGGTGCCGGGAGTT
Organism: Cetorhinus maximus; assembly: GCF_964194155.1. NCBI lineage: Eukaryota > Metazoa > Chordata > Chondrichthyes > Lamniformes > Cetorhinidae > Cetorhinus > Cetorhinus maximus. Next base: position 76,277,682 of record NC_135884.1, on the reverse strand, counting down.
GAAGAGAAGTGTGAAAGGAGCTAAGAGTGGAAGAGAACTGAGAGAGGAGCCGAGAGTTGAAAAGCAGCGTGAGAGGAGTCGGGAGCTGAAGAGAAGTGCGAGAGGAGTCGGGGTTTGAAGAGGTGCTGGGAGAGGACTTAGGAATTGAACAGAGACGCGAGAGAAACTGGGAGTTGAAGAGAAACGCGAAAGGAGCCGGGGGTTGTAGAGAAGCGTGAGAGGAGCCGGGAGTTGGAAAGGAGCGCGAGAGGAGCCGGGAGTTGGAAAGGAGCGCGAGAGGAGCCGAGAGTTGAAGAGGAGCGTGAGAGGAGCCAGGAGTTGGAAAGGAGTGTGAGAGGAGCCGGACGTTGAAAAGGAGTGCAAGAGGAGTCGGAAGTTGAAGAGGAGTGCGAGAGGAGCCGGGTTGAACAGGAACGTGACAGGAGCCGGGAGTTGAAAAGAAGTGCGAGAGGAGAAAGGAGTTGAAAAGGAGCGCGAGAGGAGCCGGGAGTTGATGGGAAGCGTGAAAGGACTCGGGAGTTGAAGAAAAGCCCGAGAGGAGTCGGGAGTTGATGGGAAGCGCGAGAGGAGTTGGGAGTTAAAGAGAAGCGCGAGAACAGTCAGGAGTTGAAAAGGAGCACGAGAGGAGCCAGGAGTTGAAGAGGAGCGTGAGAGGAGCCGGGAGTTGAAAAGGAGCGCGGGATGAGCTGGGAGTTAAAGAGAAGCACGAGAGCAGTCAGGAGTTGAAAAGGAGCACGAGAGGAGCCAGGAGTTGAAGAGAAGCGCGAGAGGAGACGGGAGTTGAAGAGAAACGCGAAAGGAGTCGGGAGTTGAAGGGAAGTGCGAGGGGAGTTGGGATTTCAAGAGAAGAATGACAGGAGTTGGGAGTTGAAGAAAAGCTCGAGAGGAGCCGGGAGTTGAAGGGAAGCGCGAGGGCAGCAGGGATTTGAAGAGAAGTGTGAGAGGAGATGGGGATTGAAGAGGAGCTCGGAGAGGAGTCTGATGTTGAAGAGAAGCGCAAGAGGAGCCGGGTGTTGCAAAGGAGCACAAGAGGAGCCGGGAGTTGAAGAGGAGCGTAAGAGGAGCCGGGTGTTGAAAAGGAGTGCAAGAGGAGTCGGGAGTTAAAGAGAAGCACGAGAGAAGTCGGGAGTTGAAGGGAAGCGCGAGGGCAGCCAGGAGTTGAAGAGAAGCGTGAGAGGATTCGGGAGTTGAAGAGATGTGCAAGAGAAGACGGGATGGAAGAGGTGCTCGGAGAGGAGTCTGGTGTTGAAGAGAAGCGTGAGAGGAACGGGAGTTGAAGAGGAGCGTGAGAGGAGCGTGAGAGGAGCCAGGAGTTGAAAAGAAGCACGAGAGGAGCTGGGAGTTGAAGAGAAGTGTGAGAGGAGCCGGGTGTTGAACAGAAGCACGAGAGGAGCAGGGAGTTGAAGAGAAGTGTGAGAGGAGCCGGGTGTTGAAGAGAAGCACGAGAGGAGTCGGGAGTTAAAGAGAAGCATGAGAGAGGTCGGGAGTTGAAGTGAAGCGCGAGGGGACTTGGGACTTGAAGAGAAGCACGACAGGAGTCGGGAGTTGAAGAGCAGCGCAAGTGGAGTCAGGAGCAAAAAAGGAGCGCGAGTGGAGTCTGGAGTTGAAGAGAAGCGCGAGAGGAGCAGGGAGTTGAAGAGAAGCGCGAGAGGAACTGGGAGTTGAAGAGAAGCGTGAGAGGAGCCGGGTGTTGAAAATGAGCCCGAGAGGAGTCATGAGTTGAAGAGGAGCCCTAGATGAACCGGGATTTGAAGAAAAGCGCAAGAGGAGTCGGAAGTTGAGCAGGAGTGCGAGAAGAGCCGGGAGTTAAAGAGAAGTGCGAGAGGAGCCGGGATCTAAAAAGGAGAGCGAGTGGAGTTTGGAGTTGAAGAGAAGCGCGAGAGGAGCTGGGAGTTTAAGAGGAGCGCGACAGGAGCCGGGGTTGAAAATGAGCCCGAGAGGAATCAGGAGTTGAAGAGAAGCGCGAGAGGATTCGGGAGTTGGAGAGAAGTGCGAGGGGATTCGGGAGTTGAAGAGAAGCGTGAGAGGAGCCATGTGTTGAAGAGAAGCAAGAGAGGAGTCGTGAGTTGAAGAGAAGCGTGAGAGGAGCTGGGAGTTGAAGAGAAGCACGAGAGGAGCTGGGAGTTCAAGAGAAGTGTGAGAGGAGCCGGGAGTTGAAGAGAAGCGCGAGAGGATTCGGGAGTTGAAGAGAAGCACGAGAGGAGCCGGGTGTTGAAGAGAATCTCGAGAGGAGTCGGGAGTTGAAGAGAAGCGCGAGAGGAGCCGGAAGTTGAAGAGAAGTGCGAGAGAAAGCCGAGAGTTGAAAAGGTGTGCAAGAGGAGTCGGGAGTTGGAGAGAAGCACGAGAGGAGCTGGGAGTTGAAGAGAAGTGCGAGAGAAGACGGGGATTGAAGAGGAGCTCGGAGAGGTGTCTGGTGTTGAAGAGAAGTGTGAGAGGAGCCGAGAGTTGAAGAGCAGCGTGAGAGGAACAGGAGTTGAAGAGGAGCACGAGAGGAGCCGGGAGTTAAGGAAAACTACGACAGGAGCCAGGAGTGGAAGAGAAGCGTGAGAGGAGTCGAGAGTTGTAAAGGAGCACGAGTGGAGCCAGGAGTTGAAGAGAAGCGTGCGAAGAGCCGGGAGTTGCAAAGGAGCGCGAGAGGAGCCGGGAGATGAAGAGGAGCGTGAGAGGAGCCGGGTGTTGAAAAGGAGCGCGAGAGGAGTCGGGAGTTAAAGAGAAGCACGAAAGGAGTCAGGAGTTGAAAAGGAGCACAAGTGGAGCCAGGAGTTGAAGAGGAGCGTGAGAGGAGTCCAGAGTTGAAGAGAAGCGCGAGAGAGAGCAGCCGGGAGTTGAAGAGAAGTGTGAGAGGAGCCGGGAGTTGAAGAGAAGAGCGAGAGAAGCTGGGAGTTTATAAGGAGCGCGAGAGGCATCCAGAGTTGAAGAGCAGCGCGAGAGGAGTCGGGAGTTGAAGAGAAGCGCGAGAGGAGTTGGGAGTTGAAGAGAAGCGCGAGAGAAGCTGGGAGTTTATAAGGAGCGCGAGAGGCATCCAGAGTTGAAGAGCAGTGCGAGAGGAGTCGGGAGTTGAAGAGAAGCGCGAGAGGAGTCGGGAGTTGAAGAGAAGCGCGAGAGAAGCTGGGAGTTTATAAGGAGCGCGAGAGGCATCCAGAGTTGAAGAGAAGCGTAAGAGGAGCCGGGAGTTGAAGAGAAGCGTGAGAGGAGCCGGGAGTTGAAGAGAAGCGCGAGAGGAGTCCGGTGTTGAAGAGAAGCGTAAGAGGAACCTGGAGTTGAAGAGAAGCTCGAGTGGAGTCGGGAGTTAAAGAGAAGCACGAGAGAAGTCGAGAGTTGAAGGGAAGCACGAGGGGAGTTTGGAGTTGAAGAGAAGCACGACAGGTGTCGGGAGTTGAAGAGAAGCTCGAGAGGAGCCGGGAGTTGAAGGGAAGCCCGAGGGCAACAGGGAGTTGAAGAGGAGCGCTAGAGGAGCCGGGAGTTGAAGAGATTTGCGAAAGGAGCCGGGAGTGGAAGAGAAGTGCGAGAGGAGACGAGAGTTGAAAAGGAGCGTGACAGGAGTCGGGAGTGAAGATAAATGCGAGAGGAGCCGGGAGCTGAAACGGAGCGCGAGAGGAGTCGGGAGTTGAATAGAAGCGAGAGAGGAATCGGGAGTAGAAGAGAAGAGCGAGAGGAGCTGGGAGTTGAAAAGTAGCGTGGGAGGAGTCGGGAGTTGAAGAGAAGCGCGAGAGGAGCCGGAAGTTGAAGAGAAGTGCGAGAGAAGCCGAGAGTTGAAAAGGTGTGCAAGAGGAGTCGGGAGTTGAAGAGATGTGTGAGAGGAGCTGGGAGTTTAAGAGGAGTGCAACAGGAGCCGGGGTTGAAAATGAGCCCGAGAGGAATCGGGAGTTGAAGAGAAGCGCGAGAGGAGCCGAGAGTTGAAGAGAAGCACGAGGGGAGTTTGGAGTTGAAGAGAAGCACGACAGGTGTCGGGAGTTGAAGAGAAGCGTGAGAGGAGCCGGGAGTTGGAGAGAAGCATGAGAGGAGTGGGGAGTTGAAGAAAATTGTGAGAGCAGCCGGGAGTTGAAGAGAATTGCGAGAGGAGTTGTGAGTGAGGAGGAGCGCGAGAGGCGTCCAGAGTTGAAGAGAAGTGTGAGAGGAGCCGGGAGTTGAAGAGAAGCGCGAGAAGAGACGGGAGTTGGAGAGAAGCGCGAGAGGTGTCGGGAGTTGGAGAGAAGCGCGAGAGGAGTCGGGAGTTGAAGAGCAGCGCGAAAGGAGCCGGGAGTTGAAGGGAAGCGCGAGAGGAGTCGGGAGTTGAAGAGGAGCGCTAGAGGAGCCAGGAGTTGAAGAGGAGCGTGAGAGGAGTCCAGAGTTGAAGAGAAGCGCGAGAGAGAGCAGCCGGGAGTTGAAGAGAAGTGTGAGAGGAGCCGGGAGTTGAAAAGGAGCGCGAGAGGTGTCGGGAGTTAAAGAGAAGCACGAGAGGAGTCAGGAGTTGAAAAGGAGCACAAGTGGAACCAGGAGTTGAAGAGGAGCGTGAGAGGAGTCCAGAGTTGAAGAGAAGCGCGAGAGAGAGCAGCCGGGAGTTGAAGAGAAGTGTGAGAGGAGCCGGGAGTTGAAAAGGAGCGCGAGAGGTGTCGGGAGTTAAAGAGTAGGGCGAGAGGAGTCAGGAGTTGAAGAGAAGCGCGAGAGGAGTCGGGAGTTGGAGAGAAGCGAGAAAGGAGCCGGGAGTTGAAGAGAAGCGCGAGAGGAGCCGGGCATTGGAGAGAAGCGCGAGAGGAGTCGGGAGTTGAAGAGAAGCGCGAGAGGAGTAGGGAGTTGAAGAGAAGCGCGAGAGGAGCAGGGAGTTGAAGAGAAGCGCGAGAGGATTCGGGAGTTGGAGAGAAGTGCGAGGGGATTCGGGAGTTGAAGAGAAGCGTGAGAGGAGCCGTGTGTTGAAGAGAAGCAAGAGAGGAGTCGTGAGTTGAAGAGAAGCGTGAGAGGAGCTGGGAGTTGAAGAGAAGCACGAGAGGAGCTGGGAGTTCAAGAGAAGTGTGAGAGGAGCCGGGAGTTGAAGAGAAGCGCGAGAGGATTCGGGAGTTGAAGAGAAGCACGAGAGGAGCCGGGTGTTGAAGAGAATCTCGAGAGGAGTCGGGAGTTGAAGAGAAGCGCGAGAGGAGCCGGAAGTTGAAGAGAAGTGCGAGAGAAAGCCGAGAGTTGAAAAGGTGTGCAAGAGGAGTCGGGAGTTGGAGAGAAGCACGAGAGGAGCTGGGAGTTGAAGAGAAGTGCGAGAGAAGACGGGGATTGAAGAGGAGCTCGGAGAGGTGTCTGGTGTTGAAGAGAAGTGTGAGAGGAGCCGAGAGTTGAAGAGCAGCGTGAGAGGAACAGGAGTTGAAGAGGAGCACGAGAGGAGCCGGGAGTTAAGGAAAACTACGACAGGAGCCAGGAGTGGAAGAGAAGCGTGAGAGGAGTCGAGAGTTGTAAAGGAGCACGAGTGGAGCCAGGAGTTGAAGAGAAGCGTGCGAATAGCCGGGAGTTGCAAAGGAGCGCGAGAGGAGCCGGGAGATGAAGAGGAGCGTGAGAGGAGCCGGGTGTTGAAAAGGAGCGCGAGAGGAGTCGGGAGTTAAGGAAAACTACGACAGGAGCCAGGAGTGGAAGAGAAGCGTGAGAGGAGTCGAGAGTTGTAAAGGAGCACGAGTGGAGCCAGGAGTTGAAGAGAAGCGTGCGAAGAGCCGGGAGTTGCAAAGGAGCGCAAGAGGAGCCGGGAGATGAAGAGGAGCGTGAGAGGAGCCGGGTGTTGAAAAGGAGCGCGAGAGGAGTCGGGAGTTAAAGAGAAGCACGAGAGGAGTCAGGAGTTGAAAAGGAGCACAAGTGGAGCAAGGAGTTGAAGAGGAGCGTGAGAGGAGTCCAGAGTTGAAGAGAAGCGCGAGAGAGAGCAGCCGGGAGTTGAAGAGAAGTGTGAGAGGAGCCGGGAGTTGAAAAGGAGCGCGAGAGGTGTCGGGAGTTAAAGAGAAGCACGAGAGGAGTCAGGAGTTGAAAAGGAGCACAAGTGGAACCAGGAGTTGAAGAGGAGCGTGAGAGGAGTCCAGAGTTGAAGAGAAGCGCGAGAGAGAGCAGCCGGGAGTTGAAGAGAAGTGTGAGAGGAGCCGGGAGTTGAAAAGGAGCGCGAGAGGTGTCGGGAGTTAAAGAGTAGGGCGAGAGGAGTCAGGAGTTGAAGAGAAGCGCGAGAGGAGTCGGGAGTTGGAGAGAAGCGCGAAAGGAGCCGGGAGTTGAAGAGAAGCGCGAGAGGAGCCGGGCGTTGGAGAGAAGCGCGAGAGGAGTCGGGAGTTGAAGAGAAGCGCGAGAGGAGCAGGGAGTTGAAGAGAAGCGCGAGAGGAGCAGGGAGTTGAAGAGAAGCGCGAGAGGAGCTGGGAGTTGAAGAGAAGCATGAGAGGAGCCGGGTGTTGAAAATGAGCCCCAGAGGAGTCACAAGTTGAAGAGGAGCCCTATATGAACCGGGATTTGAAGAAAAGCGCAAGAGGAGTCGGGAGTTGAGCAGGAGTGCGAGAGGAGCCGGGAGTTAAAGAGAAGCGCGAGAGGAGTCGGGAGTTGAGGAGAAGTGCGAGTGGAGTCGGGATCTAAAAATGAGCGCGAGTGGAGTTTGGAGTTGAAGAGAAGCGCGAGAGAAGCTGGGAGTTTAAGAGGAGCACGACAGGAGCCGGGGTTGAAAATGAGCCCGAGAGGAATCGGGAGTTGAAGAGAAGCGCGAGAGGATTCGGGAGCTGGAGAGAAGCGCGAGGGGATTCGGGAGTTGAAGAGAAGCGTGAGAGGAGCCGTGTGTTGAAGAGAATCAAGAGAGGAGTCGTGAGTTGAAGAGAAGCGCGGGAGGATTCAGGAGTTGAAGAGAAGCATGAGAGGAGCGTGAGAGGATTCTGGATTTGAAGAGAAGTGCGAGAGGAGACGGGGATTGAAGAGGAGCTCGGAGAGGAGTCTGATGTTGAAGAGAAGCGCAAGAGGAGCCGGGTGTTGCAAAGGAGCACGAGAGGAGCCGGGAGTTGAAGAGGAGTGTAAGAGGAGCCGGGTGTTGAAAAGGAGTGCGAGAGGAGCCGGGAGTTGAAGAGAAGCACGAGAGAAGTCGGGAGTTGAAGGAAAGCACGAGGGGAGCCAGGAGTTGAAGGGAAGCGTGAGAGGATTCGGGAGTTGAAGAGAAGCATGAGAGGAGCCGGGTGTTGAAAATGAGCCCCAGAGGAGTCACAAGTTGAAGAGGAGCCCTATATGAACCGGGATTTGAAGAAAAGCGCAAGAGGAGTCGGGAGTTGAGCAGGAGTGCGAGAGGAGCCGGGAGTTAAAGAGATGTGCGAGAGGAGCCGGGATCTAAAAAGGAGAGCGAGTGGAGTTTGGAATTGAAGAGAAGCGCGAGAGGAGCTGGGAGTTTAAGAGGAGCGCGACAGGAGCCGGGGTTGAAAATGAGCCCGAGAGGAATCGGGAGTTGAAGAGAAGCGCGAGAGGATTCGGGAGTTGGAGAGAAGTGCGAGGGGATTCGGGAGTTGAAGAGAAGCGTGAGAGGAGCCGTGTGTTGAAGAGAAGCAAGAGAGGAGTCGTGAGTTGAAGAGAAGCGTGAGAGGAGCTGGGAGTTGAAGAGAAGCACGAGAGGAGCTGGGAGTTCAAGAGAAGTGTGAGAGGAGCCGGGAGTTGAAGAGAAGCGCGAGAGGATTCGGGAGTTGAAGAGAAGCACGAGAGGAGCCGGGTGTTGAAGAGAATCTCGAGAGGAGTCGGGAGTTGAAGAGAAGCGCGAGAGGAGCCGGAAGTTGAAGAGAAGTGCGAGAGAAAGCCGAGAGTTGAAAAGGTGTGCAAGAGGAGTCGGGAGTTGGAGAGAAGCACGAGAGGAGCTGGGAGTTGAAGAGAAGTGCGAGAGAAGACGGGGATTGAAGAGGAGCTCGGAGAGGTGTCTGGTGTTGAAGAGAAGTGTGAGAGGAGCCGAGAGTTGAAGAGCAGCGTGAGAGGAACAGGAGTTGAAGAGGAGCACGAGAGGAGCCGGGAGTTAAGGAAAACTACGACAGGAGCCAGGAGTGGAAGAGAAGCGTGAGAGGAGTCGAGAGTTGTAAAGGAGCACGAGTGGAGCCAGGAGTTGAAGAGAAGCGTGCGAAGAGCCGGGAGTTGCAAAGGAGCGCAAGAGGAGCCGGGAGATGAAGAGGAGCGTGAGAGGAGCCGGGTGTTGAAAAGGAGCGCGAGAGGAGTCGGGAGTTAAAGAGAAGCACGAGAGGAGTCAGGAGTTGAAAAGGAGCACAAGTGGAGCAAGGAGTTGAAGAGGAGCGTGAGAGGAGTCCAGAGTTGAAGAGAAGCGCGAGAGAGAGCAGCCGGGAGTTGAAGAGAAGTGTGAGAGGAGCCGGGAGTTGAAAAGGAGCGCGAGAGGTGTCGGGAGTTAAAGAGAAGCACGAGAGGAGTCAGGAGTTGAAAAGGAGCACAAGTGGAACCAGGAGTTGAAGAGGAGCGTGAGAGGAGTCCAGAGTTGAAGAGAAGCGCGAGAGAGAGCAGCCGGGAGTTGAAGAGAAGTGTGAGAGGAGCCGGGAGTTGAAAAGGAGCGCGAGAGGTGTCGGGAGTTAAAGAGTAGGGCGAGAGGAGTCAGGAGTTGAAGAGAAGCGCGAGAGGAGTCGGGAGTTGGAGAGAAGCGCGAAAGGAGCCGGGAGTTGAAGAGAAGCGCGAGAGGAGCCGGGCGTTGGAGAGAAGCGCGAGAGGAGTCGGGAGTTGAAGAGAAGCGCGAGAGGAGCAGGGAGTTGAAGAGAAGCGCGAGAGGAGCAGGGAGTTGAAGAGAAGCGCGAGAGGAGCTGGGAGTTGAAGAGAAGCATGAGAGGAGCCGGGTGTTGAAAATGAGCCCCAGAGGAGTCACAAGTTGAAGAGGAGCCCTATATGAACCGGGATTTGAAGAAAAGCGCAAGAGGAGTCGGGAGTTGAGCAGGAGTGTGAGAGGAGCCGGGAGTTAAAGAGAAGCGCGAGAGGATTCGGGAGTTGAGGAGAAGTGCGAGTGGAGTCGGGATCTAAAAATGAGCGCGAGTGGAGTTTGGAGTTGAAGAGAAGCGCGAGAGAAGCTGGGAGTTTAAGAGGAGCACGACAGGAGCCGGGGTTGAAAATGAGCCCGAGAGGAATCGGGAGTTGAAGAGAAGCGCGAGAGGATTCGGGAGCTGGAGAGAAGCGCGAGGGGATTCGGGAGTTGAAGAGAAGCGTGAGAGGAGCCGTGTGTTGAAGAGAATCAAGAGAGGAGTCGTGAGTTGAAGAGAAGCGCGGGAGGATTCAGGAGTTGAAGAGAAGCATGAGAGGAGCGTGAGAGGATTCTGGATTTGAAGAGAAGTGCGAGAGGAGACGGGGATTGAAGAGGAGCTCGGAGAGGAGTCTGATGTTGAAGAGAAGCGCAAGAGGAGCCGGGTGTTGCAAAGGAGCACGAGAGGAACCGGGAGTTGAAGAGGAGTGTAAGAGGAGCCGGGTGTTGAAAAGGAGTGCGAGAGGAGCCGGGAGTTGAAGAGAAGCACGAGAGAAGTCGGGAGTTGAAGGAAAGCACGAGGGGAGCCAGGAGTTGAAGGGAAGCGTGAGAGGATTCGGGAGTTGAAGAGAAGTGCGAGAGAAGACGGGGATGGAAGAGGAGCTCGGAGAGGTTCTGGTGTTGAAGAGAAGCGTGAGAGGAATGGGAGTTGAAGAGGAGCGCGAGAGGAGCCTGGAGTTAAAGAAAACTACAACAGGAGCCAGGAGTGGAAGAGAAGCGTGAGAGGAGTCGAGAGTTGCAAAGGAGCACGAGAGGAGCCGGGAGTTGAAAAGGAGCGTGAGAGGAGTCGGCAGTTAAAGAGAAGAACGAGAGCAGTCAGGAGTTGAAAAGGAGCACGAGAGGAGCCAGGAGTTGATGAGAAGCGCGAGAGAGAGCAGCCGGGAGTTGAAGAGAAGCGCAAGGGAGCCAGGAGTTGAAGAGAAGCGTGAGAGAATTCGGGAGTTGAAGAGAAGTGCGAGAGAAGACGGGGATGGAAGAGGAGCTCGGAGGGGAGTCTGGTGTGGAAGAGAAGTGCGAGGGGAGTCGGGAGTTGAAGAGACGCACGACAAGAGTCGGGAGTTGAAGAGAAGCTCGAGAGGAGCCGGGAGTTGAAGGGAAGCGCGAGAAGAGCCGGGAGTTGAATAGAAGCGCGAGAGGAGCTGGGAGTTGAAGAGATATCCGAAAGGAGCCGGGAGTGGAGGAGAATCGTGAGAGGAGTCGGGAGTCGAAGAGAATCGTGAGAGGAGTCGGGAGTTGGAGAGAATCGCGAGAGGAGCAGGGAGTTGAAGAGAATCGTGAGAGGAGTCGGGAGTTGAAGAGAATCGTGAGAGGAGTCGGGAGTTGAAGAGAAGCGCGAAAGGAGTCGGGAGTTGAAGAGAAGCGTGAGAGGAGTCGGGAGTTGAAGAGAATCGTGAGAGGAGCCGGGAGTTGAAGAGAAGCGCGAGAGGAGTCGGGAGTTGAAGAGAAGCGTGAGAGGAGTCGGGAGTTGAAGAGAATCGTGAGAGGAGCCCGGAGTTGAAGAGAAGCGCGAGAGGAGCCTGGAGTTGAAAGAGAAGCACAATAGGAGTTGGGGGTTGAAGTGGAGCAGGGAGAGGTGTCACGTGTTGAAAAGAATCGTGAGAGGAGTTGGGAGTTTAAGAGAAGCACGAGAGGAGCAGGGAGTTGAAGAGAAGCGCAAGGGGAGCCAGGAGTTGAAGAGAAGCGTGAGAGGATTTGGGAGTTGAAGAGAAGTGCGAGAGAAGATGGGGATTGAAGAGGAGCTCGGAGAGGAGTCTAGTGTTGAAGAGAAGTGTGAGGGGAGCCGAGAGTTGAAGAGCAGCGTGAGAGGAACGGGAGTTGAAGAGGCGCGGGAGGGGAGCCTGGAGTTAAAGAAAACTACAACAGGAGCCAGGAGTGGAAGAGAAGCGTAAGAGGAGCCGAGAGTTGAAGAGATGTGTGAAAGGAGCCGGGAGTTGAAGAGAAGTGCGAGAGGAGCCGAGAGTTGAAAAGGAGCGTGAGATGAGTCGGGAGTTGAAGAGAAACGCGAAAGGAGCCAGGGGTTGTAGAGTGGCCTGAGAGGAGCCGGGAGTTGGAAAGGAGCGTGAGAGGAGCCAGGAGTTGAAAAGGAGCGTGAGAGGAGCCGGGTGTTGAAGAGGAGCGCGAGAGGAGCCTGGAGTTAAAGAAAACTACGACAGGAGCCAGGAGTTGAAGAGGAGCGTGAGAGGAGCCGGGTGTTGAAAAGGAGCACGAGAGGAGCCAGGTGTTGAAAAGGAGCGCAAGAGGAGCCGGGAGTTGAAGAGGAGCGTGAGAGGAGCCGGGCGTTGAAGAGAAGCGCGAGAGGAGCCGGGCATTGGAGAGAAGCGCGAGAGGAGCCGGGAGTTGAAGAGAAGCGCGAGAGGAGCAGGGAGTTGAAGAGAAGCGCGAGAGGAGCAGGGAGTTGAAGAGAAGCGCGAGAGGAGCTGGGAGTTGAAGAGAAGCATGAGAGGAGCCGGGTGTTGAAAATGAGCCCCAGAGGAGTCACAAGTTGAAGAGGAGCCCTATATGAACCGGGATTTGAAGAAAAGCGCAAGAGGAGTCGGGAGTTGAGCAGGAGTGCGAGAGGAGCCGGGAGTTAAAGAGAAGCGCGAGAGGAGTCGGGATCTAAAAAGGAGAGCGAGTGGAGTTTGGAGTTGAAGAGAAGCGCGAGAGGAGCTGGGAGTTTAGGAGGAGCGCGACAGGAGCCGGGGTTGAAAATGAGCCCGAGAGGAATCGGGAGTTGAAGAGAAGCGCGAGAGGATTCGGGAGTTGGAGAGAAGTGCGAGGGGATTCGGGAGTTGAAGAGAAGCGTGAGAGGAGCCGTGTGTTGAAGAGAAGCAAGAGAGGAGTCGTGAGTTGAAGAGATGCGTGAGAGGAGCTGGGAGTTGAAGAGAAGCACGAGAGGAGCTGGGAGTTCAAGAGAAGTGTGAGAGGAGCCGGGAGTTGAAGAGAAGCGCGAGAGGATTCGGGAGTTGAAGAGAAGCACGAGAGGAGCCGGGTGTTGAAGAGAATCTCGAGAGGAGTCGGGAGTTGAAGAGAAGCGCGAGAGGAGCCGGAAGTTGAAGAGAAGTGCGAGAGAAAGCCGAGAGTTGAAAAGGTGTGCAAGAGGAGTCGGGAGTTGGAGAGAAGCACGAGAGGAGCTGGGAGTTGAAGAGAAGTGCGAGAGAAGACGGGGATTGAAGAGGAGCTCGGAGAGGTGTCTGGTGTTGAAGAGAAGTGTGAGAGGAGCCGAGAGTTGAAGAGCAGCGTGAGAGGAACAGGAGTTGAAGAGGAGCACGAGAGGAGCCGGGAGTTAAGGAAAACTACGACAGGAGCCAGGAGTGGAAGAGAAGCGTGAGAGGAGTCGAGAGTTGTAAAGGAGCACGAGAGGAGCCGGGAGATGAAGAGGAGCGTGAGAGGAGCCGGGTGTTGAAAAGGAGCGCGAGAGGAGTCGGGAGTTAAAGAGAAGCACGAGAGGAGTCAGGAGTTGAAAAGGAGCACAAGTGGAGCAAGGAGTTGAAGAGGAGCGTGAGAGGAGTCCAGAGTTGAAGAGAAGCGCAAGAGAGAGAGCAGCCGGGAGTTGAAGAGAAGTGTGAGAGGAGCCGGGAGTTGAAAAGGAGCGCGAGAGGAGTCGGGAGTTAAAGAGAAGCACGAGAGGAGTCAGGAGTTGAAAAGGAGCACAAGTGGAGCCAGGAGTTGAAGAGGAGCGTGAGAGGAGTCCAGAGTTGAAGAGAAGCGCGAGAGAGAGCAGCCGGGAGTTGAAGAGAAGTGTGGGAGGAGCCGGGAGTTGAAAAGGAGCGCGAGAGGTGTCGGGAGTTAAAGAGTAGGGCGAGAGGAGTCAGGAGTTGGAGAGAAGCGCGAAAGGAGCCGGGAGTTGAAGAGAAGCGCGAGAGGAGCCGGGCGTTGGAGAGAAGCGCGAGTGGAGTCGGGAGTTGAAGAGAAGCGCGAGAGGAGCAGGGAGTTGAAGAGAAGTGCGAGAGGAGCAGGGAGTTGAAGAGAAGCGCGAGAGGAGCAGGGAGTTGAAGAGAAGCGCGAGAGGAGCTGGGAGTTGAAGAGAAGCATGAGAGGAGCCGGGTGATGAAAATGAGCCCCAGAGGAGTCACAAGTTGAAGAGGTGCCCTATTTGAACCGGGATTTGAAGAAAAGCGCAAGAGGAGTCGGGAGTTGAGCAGGAGTGCGAGAGGAGCCGGGAGTTAAAGAGAAGGGCGAGAGGAGTCGAGAGTTTAGGAGAAGTGCGAGTGTAGTCGGGATCTAAAAATGAGCGTGAGTGGAGTTTGGAGTTGAAGAGAAGCGCGAGAGAAGCTGGGAGTTTAAGAGGAGCACGACAGGAGCCGGGGTTGAAAATGAGCCCGAGAGGAATCGGGAGTTGAAGAGAAGCGCGAGAGGATTCGGGAGTTGAAGAGAAACACAAGAGCAGCAGGGAGTTGAAGAGAAGCGCGAGTGGAGTCGGGAGTTGAAGAGAAGCACGAGAGGAGCTGGGAGTTGAAGAGAAGTGTGAGAGGAGCCGGGTGTTGAACAGAAGCACGAGAAGAGCAGGGAGTTGAAGTGTGAGAGGAGCCGGGTGTTGAAGAGAAGCACGAGAGGAGTCGGGAGTTAAAGAGAAGCATGAGAGAGGTCGGGAGTTGAAGTGAAGCGCGAGGGGACTTGGGAGTTGAAGAGAAGCACGACAGGAGTCGGGAGTTGAAGAACAGCGCAAGTGGAATCAGGAGCTAAAAAGGAGCGCGAGTGGAGTCTGGAGTTGAAGAGGAGCGCGAGAGGAGCCGGGAGTTGAAGAGAAGCGCGAGAAGAGTCGGGAGTTGAAGAGAAGCGCGAGAGAAGCTGGGAGTTTATAAGGAGCGCAAGAGGCATCCAGAGTTGAAGAGAAGCGTAAGAGGAGCCGGGAGTTGAAGAGAAGCGCGAGAGGAGCCAGGAGTTGAAGAGAAGCGCGAGAGGAGTCAAGAGTTGAAGAGAAGCGTAATAGGAGCCGGGAGTTGAAGAGAAGCGCGAGAGGAGCCAGGAGTTGAAGAGAAGCACGAGAGGATTCAAGAGTTGAAGAGAACCGTAAGAGGAGCCGGGTGTTGAAGAGAAGCTCGAGAGGAGTCGGGAGTTAAAGAGAAGCGCGAGAGGAGTCTGGAGTTAAAGAGAAGCGCGAGAGGAGCCGGGAGTTGAAGGGAAGCGCAGGAGGAGTCAGGAGTTGAAGAGAAGCGTGAGAGGAGCCAGGTGTTGAAGAGAAGCGCGAGAGGAGTCGCGAGTTAAAGAGAAGCACGAGAGAAGTCGGGAGTTGAAGGGAAGCGCGAGAGCAGCAGCGAGTTGAAGAGAAGTGCGAGAGGAGCTGGGAGTTTATAAGGAGCGCAAGAGGCATCCAGAGTTGAAGAGAAGCGTAAGAGGAGCCGGGAGTTGAAGAGAAGCGCGAGAGGAGCCAGGAGTTGAAGAGAAGCGCGAGAGGAGTCAAGAGTTGAAGAGAAGCGTAATAGGAGCCGGGAGTTGAAGAGAAGCACGAGAGGAGCCAGGAGTTGAAGAGAAGCGCGAGAGGATTCAAGAGTTGAAGAGAACCGTAAGAGGAGCCGGGTGTTGAAGAGAAGCGCGAGAGGAGCCAGGAGTTGAAGAGAAGCGCGAGAGGAGCCAGGAGTTGAAGAGAAGCGCGAGAGGAGCCAGGAGTTGAAGAGAAGCGCGAGAGGAGTCAAGAGTTGAAGAGAAGCGTAATAGTAGCCGGGAGTTGAAGAGAAGCGCGAGAGGAGCCAGGAGGTGAAGAGAAGCACGAGAGGATTCAAGAGTTGAAGAGAACCGTAAGAGGAGCCGGGTGTTGAAGAGAAGCTCGAGAGGAGTCGGGAGTTAAAGAGAAGCGCGAGAGGAGTCTGGAGTTAAAGAGAAGCGCGAGAGGAGCCGGGAGTTGAAGGGAAGCGCAGGAGGAGTCAGGAGTTGAAGAGAAGCGTGAGAGGAGCCAGGTGTTGAAGAGAAGCGCGAGAGGAGTCGGGAGTTGAAGGGAAGCGCGAGAGCAGCAGCGAGTTGAAGAGGAGCGCTAGAGGAGCCGGGAGTTGAAGAGAAGTGCGAGAGGAGCTGGGAGTTGAAAAGGAGCGTGAGAGGAGTCGGGAGTGAAGATAAATGCGAGAGGAGCCGGGAGCTGAAAAGGAGCGCGAGAGGAGTCGGGGGTTGAATAGGAGCGAGAGAGGAGCCGGGAGTGGAAGAGAAGAGCGAGAGGAGCTGGGAGTTGAAAAGGAGCGTGGGAGGAGTCGGGAGTTGAAGAGAAGCGCGAGGGGAGCTGGGAGTTGAAAAGGAGTGCAAGAGGAGTCGGGAGTTGAAGAGAAGTGCGAGAGAAGCTGAGAGTTGAAAAGGAGTGCAAGGGGAGCCGGGAGCTGAAGAGAAGCGTGAGATGAGGCGAGAGTTGAAGAGAAGTGCGAGAGGAGACTAGAGTTGAAGAGAAGCTCGAGAGGAGTCGGGAGTTAAAGAGAAGCACGAGAGAAGTCGGGAGTTGAAGGGAAGCGTGAGGGGAGTCGGGAGTTGAAGAGAAGCACGACAGGAGTCGGGAGTTGAAGAGAAGCTCGAGAGGAGCCGGGAGTTGAAGGGAAGCACGAGAGGAGCCGGGAGTTGAAGGGAAGCGCGAGGGCAGCAGGGAGTTGAAGAGAAGCACAAGAGGATTCGGGAATTGAAGAGAAGCACGAGAGGAGCCGGGAGTTGAAGGGAAGCGCGAGGGCAGCAGGGAGTTGAAGAGAAGCACAAGAGGATTCGGGAGTTGAAGAGAAGCGCGAGAGGAGCCGAGAGTTGAAAAGGAGCACGAGAGGAGTCGGGAGTTGAAGGGAAGCGCGAGAGGAGTCGGGAGCTGAAGAGAATCGTGAGAGGAGCCGGGAGTTGAAGAGAAGTGCGAGAGGAGCCGAGAGTTGAAAAGGAGCGTGAGAGGAGTCGGGAGTTGAAAAGGAGCAAGAGAGGAGTCGGGAGTTGAGGAGAAGCGTGAGAGGAGCCGGGAGTTGATGAGAAGCAGAAGAGGAGTCGGGGGTTGAAGTGGAGCTAGGAGAGGAGTCAGGTGTTGAAAAGGAGAGCAAGAGGAGTCTGGAGTTGGAGAGAAGCAGGAGAGGAGCCGGGAGTAGAAGAGAAGTGCAAGGGGAGCCAGGAGTTGAAAAGAAGCGTGAGAGGAGCCGGGAGTTGAAGAGAAGTGCGAGAGGAGCCAGGAGTTGAAGAGAAGCGCGAGAGGATACGGGGATTGAAGAGGAGCTCGGAGAGGAGTCTGGTGTTGAAGAGAAGTGCGAGAGGAGCCTGGTGTTGAACAGAAGCGTGAGAGGAGCCGGGAGTTGAACAGAAGCGTGAGTGGAGCCGGGAGATGAAGAGAAGCGCGAGAGAAGCTGGGAGTTGATAATGAGCGCGAGAGGAGCCGTGAGTTGAAGAGAAGCACGGACGGAGCCGGGATTTGAAGAGAAGCGCGAGAGAAGCCGGGAGTGGAAGAGAAGCGCGAGAGGAGTCAGGAGATGAAGAGAAGCGCAAGAGAAGCTGGGAGTTTATAAGGAGCGCGAGAGGCGTCCAGAGCTGGAGAGAAGCGTGAAATGAGCCGGGAATTGAAGAGAAGCGCGAGAAGAGTCGGGAGTTGAAGAGAAGCGCGAGAGGAGCCGGGAGTTGAAGAGAAGCGCTGGAGGAGTCGGAAGTTGAAGAGAAGCGCGAGAGGAGTCGGGAGTTGAAGAGAAGCGCGAGATGAGCTGGGAGTTGAAGAGAAGCGCGAGAGGAGCCGGGAGTTGAAGAGAAGCGCGAGAGGAGCAGGGAGTTGAAGAGAAGCGCGAGACCAGCCGGGAGTTGAAGAGAAGCGTGAGAGGAGCCGGGTGTTGAAAATGAGCCCGAGAGGAGTCGCGAGTTGAAGAAGAGCCCTAGATGAACCGGGAGTTGAAGAAAAGAGCATGAGGAGTCGGGAGTTGAGCAGGTTTGTGAGAGGAGCCGGGGGTTAAAGAGAAGCGCGAGAAGAGGCAGGAGTTGAGGAGAAGCGCGAGACGAGCTGGGAGTTTAAGAGAAGCGCGACAGGAGCCGAGGTTGAAAATGAACCCGAGAAGAATCGGGGGTTGAAGAGGAGCGCGAGAAGATTCGGGAGTTGAAGAGAGGCGCGAGAGGAGCCAGGAGTTGAAGAGAAGTGCGAGAGAAGCTCGGAGTTGAGAAGGAGCGCGAATGGAGTTGAAGAGAAGCGCGAGAGGAGCTGGGAGTTTAAGAGGAGCGCGACAGGTGCCGGGGTTGAAAATGAGCCCGAGAAGAATCGGGAGTTGAAGAGGAGCGCGAGTGGATTCGGGAGTTGGAGAGAAGCGCGAGAGGATTCGGGAGTTGAAGAGAAGCATGAGAGGTGTCCAGAGTTGAAGAGAAGCACGACAGGAGTCGGGAGTTGAAGAGAAGCTCGAGAGGAGCTGGGAGTTGAAGGGAAGTGCGAGAGCAGCAAGGAGTTGAAGAGGAGCGCTAGAGGAGCCGGGAGTTGAAGAGATATGCGAAAGGAGCCGGGAGTGGAAGAGAAGTGCGAGAGGAGCCGGGAGTTGAAGAGGAGCACGAGAGGAGCCGGGAGTTGAAGAGGAGCGTGAGAGGAGTCGGCAGTTAAAGAGAAGCACGAGAGCAGTCAGGAGTTGAAAAGGAGCACGAGATGAGCCAGGAGTTGATGAGAAGCGCGAGAGAGAGCAGCCGGGAGTTGAAGAGAAGCATAAGAGGAGCCGGGAGTTGAAGAGAAGCGTGAGAGGAGCCGGGAATTGAAAAGGAGCGCGAGAGGAGTCGGGATTTGAAGAGAAGCACGAGAGGAGTCCAGAGTTGAAGAGAAGCGTGAGAGGAGCCGGGAGTTGAAAAGGAGCGCGAGAGGTGTCGGGAGTTAAAGAGAAGCGCGAGGGGAGTTGGGAGTTGAAGAGAAGCACGACAGGAGTCGGGAGTTGAAGAGAAGCTCGAGAGGAGCCGGGAGTTGAAAAGGAACGTGAGAGGAGTCAGGAGTTGAAGAGATATGCGAAAGGAGCCTGGAGTGGAAGTGAAGTGCGAGAGGAGCCGAGAGTTGATGAGAAGCACGAGAGAGAGCAGCCGGGAGTTGAAGAGAAGCATAAGAGGAGCCGGGACTTGAAGGGAAGCATGAGAGGAGCCGGGAGTTGAAGAGAAGCATAAGAGGAGCCGAGAGTTAAAGAGAAGCGTGAGAGGAGCCGGGAGTTGAAGAGAAGCATAAGAGGAGCCGGGAGTTGAAGAGAATCATGAGAGGAGTCGGGAGTTGAAGAGAATCGTGAGAGGAGCCATGAGTTGAAGAGAATCGTAAGAGGAGTCGGGAGTTGAAGAGAATCGTGAGAGGAGTCGGGAGTTGAAGAGAAGCGCGAGAGGAGTGGGGAGTTGAAGGGAAGCGTTAGGGGAGTTGGGATTTCAAGAGAAGCACAACAGGAGTTGGGAGTTGAAGAAAAGCTCGAGAGGAGCCGGGAGTTGAAGGGAAGCGCGAGGGCAGCAGGGAGTTGAAGAGAAGCACAAGGGGAGGCAGGAGTTGAAAAGGAGCGTGAGAGGATTCGGGATTTGAAGAGAAGTGCGAGAGTTGACGGGGATTGAAGAGGAGCTCGGAGAGGAGTCTGATGTTGAAGAGAAGCGCAAGAGGAGCCGGGTGATGCAAAGGAGCACGAGAGAAGCCGGGAGTTGAAGAGGAGCATAAGAGGAGCCGGGTGTTGAAAAGGAGCGCGAGAGGAGTCGGGAGTTAAAGAGAAGCACGAGAGAAGTCGGGAGTTGAAGGGAAGTGCAAGGGAGCCAGGAGTTGAAGAGAAGCGTGAGAGGATTCGGGAGTTGAAGAGAAGTGCGAGAGAAGACGGGGATGGAAGAGGAGCTCGGAGGGGAGTCTGGTGTTGAAGAGAAGTGCGAGGGGAGTCGGGAGTTGAAGAGACGCACGACAAGAGTCGGGAGTTGAAGAGAAGCTCGAGAGGAGCCGGGAGTTGAAGGGAAGCGCGAGAGGAGCCGGGAGTTGAATAGAAGCGCGAGAGGAGCTGGGAGTTGAAGAGATATCCGAAAGGAGCCGGGAGTGGAGGAGAATCGTGAGAGGAGTCGGGAGTCGAAGAGAATCGTGAGAGGAGTCGGGAGTTGGAGAGAATCGCGAGAGGAGCAGGGAGTTGAAGAGAATCGTGAGAGGAGTCGGGAGTTGAAGAGAATTGTGAGAGGAGTCAAGAGTTGAAGAGAAGCGCGAGAGGAGTTGGGAGTTGAAGAGAAGCGTGAGAGGAGTCGGGAGTTGAAGAGAATCGTGAGAGGAGCTGGGAGTTGAAGAGAAGCGCGAGAGGAGTCGGGAGTTGAAGAGAAGCATGAGAGGAGTCGGGAGTTGAAGAGAATCGTGAGAGGAGCCCGGAGTTGAAGAGAAGCGCGAGAGGAGCCGGGAGTTGAAAGAGAAGCACAAGAGGAGTTGGGGGTTGAAGTGGAGCAGGGATAGGTGTCACGTGTTGAAAAGAATCGTGAGAGGAGTTGGGAGTTGAAGAGAAGCACGAGAGGAGCCGGGAGTTGAAGTGAAGCGCAAGGGGAGCCAGGAGTTGAAGAGAAGCGTGAGAGGATTTGGGAGTTGAAGAGAAGTGCGAGAGAAGATGGGGATTGAAGAGGAGCTCGGAGAGGAGTCTAGTGTTGAAGAGAAGTGTGAGGGGAGCCGAGAGTTGAAGAGCAGCGTGAGAGGAACGGGAGTTGAAGAGGCGCGGGAGGGGAGCCTGGAGTTAAAGAAAACTACAACAGGAGCCAGGAGTGGAAGAGAAGCGTAAGAGGAGCCGGGAGTTGAAGAGATGTGTGAAAGGAGCCGGGAGTTGAAGAGAAGTGCGAGAGGAGCCGAGAGTTGAAAAGGAGCGTGAGAGGAGTCGGGAGTTGAAGAGAAACGCGAAAGGAGCCAGGGGTTGTAGAGTGGCCTGAGAGGAGCCGGGAGTTGGAAAGGAGCGTGAGAGGAGCCGGGAGTTGAAAAGGAGCGTGAGAGGAGCCGGGTGTTGAAGAGGAGCGCGAGAGGAGCCTGGAGTTAAAGAAAACTACGACAGGAGCCAGGAGTTGAAGAGGAGCGTGAGAGGAGCCGGGTGTTGAAAAGGAGCACGAGAGGAGCCAGGTGTTGAAAAGGAGCGCAAGAGGAGCCGGGAGTTGAAGAGGAGCGTGAGAGGAGCCGGGTGTTGAAAAAGAGCGCGAGAGGAGCCGGGAGTTGAAGAGGAGCGCGGGAGGACTCCAGAGTTGAAGAGAAGCACGAGAGAGAGCAGCCGGGAGTTGAAAAGAAGTGTGAGAGGAGCCGGGAGTTGAAAAGGAGCGCTAGAGGTGTCAGGAGTAGAAGGGAGTCGTAAGAGGAGACGTGAGTTGAAGAGAAGCTCGAGAGGAGTCAGGAGTTGAAGAGAAGCACAAGAGAAGTCGGGAGTTGAAGAGAAGCGCGAGGGAAGTTGGGAGTTGAAGAGAAGCACGACAGGAGTCGGGAGTTGAAGAGAAGCTCAAGAGGAGCCGGGAGTTGAAAAAGAGCGGGAGGGGAGCTGGGAGTTGAAGGGAAGCGCGAGAGCAGTCAGGAGGTGAAAAGGAGCACGAGAGCAGTCAGGAGTTGAAAAGGAGCACGAGAGGAGCCAGGAGTTGAAAAGGAGCACGAGAGGAGCCAGGAGATGAAGAGGAGCGCGAGAGGAGCCTGGAGTTAAAGAAAACTACGACAGGAGCCAGGAGTTGAAGAGGAGCGTGAGAGGAGCCGGGTGTTGAAAAGGAGCACGAGAGGAGCCAGGTGTTGAAAAGGAGCGCAAGAGGAGCCGGGAGTTGAAGAGGAGCGTGAGAGGAGCCGGGTGTTGAAAAAGAGCGTGAGAGGAGCCGGGAGTTGAAGAGGAGCGCGGGAGGACTCCAGAGTTGAAGAGAAGCGCGAGAGAAGCCGGGCGTTGGAGAGAAGCGCGAGTGGAGTCGGGAGTTGAAGAGAAGCGCGAGAGGAGCAGGGAGTTGAAGAGAAGCGCGAGAGGAGCAGGGAGTTGAAGAGAAGCGCGAGAGGAGCAGGGAGTTGAAGAGAAGCGCGAGAGGAGCTGGGAGTTGAAGAGAAGCATGAGAGGAGCCGGGTGATGAAAATGAGCCCCAGAGGAGTCACAAGTTGAAGAGGTGCCCTATTTGAACCGGGATTTGAAGAAAAGCGCAAGAGGAGTCGGGAGTTGAGCAGGAGTGCGAGAGGAGCCGGGAGTTAAAGAGAAGCGCGAGAGGAGTCGGGAGTTGAGGAGAAGTGCGAGTGTAGTCGGGATCTAAAAATGAGCGTGAGTGGAGTTTGGAGTTGAAGAGAAGCGCGAGAGAAGCTGGGAGTTTAAGAGGAGCACGACAGGAGCCGGGGTTGAAAATGAGCCCGAGAGGAATCGGGAGTTGAAGAGAAGCGCGAGAGGATTCGGGAGTTGAAGAGAAACACAAGAGCAGCAGGGAGTTGAAGAGAAGCGCGAGTGGAGTCGGGAGTTGAAGAGAAGCACGAGAGGAGCTGGGAGTTGAAGAGAAGTGTGAGAGGAGCCGGGTGTTGAACAGAAGCACGAGAGGAGCAGGGAGTTGAAGTGTGAGAGGAGCCGGGTGTTGAAGAGAAGCACGAGAGGAGTCGGGAGTTAAAGAGAAGCATGAGAGAGGTCGGGAGTTGAAGTGAAGCGCGAGGGGACTTGGGAGTTGAAGAGAAGCACGACAGGAGTCGGGAGTTGAAGAACAGCGCAAGTGGAATCAGGAGCTAAAAAGGAGCGCGAGTGGAGTCTGGAGTTGAAGAGGAGCGCGAGAGGAGCCGGGAGTTGAAGAGAAGCGCGAGAGGAGCCAGGAGTTGAAGAGAAGCGCGAGAGGAGCCAGGAGTTGAAGAGAAGCGCGAGAGGAGTCAAGAGTTGAAGAGAAGCGTAATAGGAGCCGGGAGTTGAAGAGAAGCGCGAGAGGAGCCAGGAGTTGAAGAGAAGCACGAGAGGATTCAAGAGTTGAAGAGAACCGTAAGAGGAGCCGGGTGTTGAAGAGAAGCTCGAGAGGAGTCGGGAGTTAAAGAGAAGCGCGAGAGGAGTCTGGAGTTAAAGAGAAGCGCGAGAGGAGCCGGGAGTTGAAGGGAAGCGCAGGAGGAGTCAGGAGTTGAAGAGAAGCGTGAGAGGAGCCAGGTGTTGAAGAGAAGCGCGAGAGGAGTCGCGAGTTAAAGAGAAGCACGAGAGAAGTCGGGAGTTGAAGGGAAGCGCGAGAGCAGCAGCGAGTTGAAGAGAAGTGCGAGAGGAGCTGGGAGTTTATAAGGAGCGCAAGAGGCATCCAGAGTTGAAGAGAAGTGTAAGAGGAGCCGGGAGTTGAAGAGAAGCGCGAGAGGAGCCAGGAGTTGAAGAGAAGCGCGAGAGGAGTCAAGAGTTGAAGAGAAGCGTAATAGGAGCCGGGAGTTGAAGAGAAGCACGAGAGGAGCCAGGAGTTGAAGAGAAGCGCGAGAGGATTCAAGAGTTGAAGAGAACCGTAAGAGGAGCCGGGTGTTGAAGAGAAGCTCGAGAGGAGTCGGGAGTTAAAGAGAAGCGCGAGAGGAGTCTGGAGTTAAAGAGAAGCGCGAGAGGAGCCGGGAGTTGAAGGGAAGCGCAGGAGGAGTCAGGAGTTGAAGAGAAGCGTGAGAGGAGCCAGGTGTTGAAGAGAAGCGCGAGAGGAGTCGGGAGTTGAAGGGAAGCGCGAGAGCAGCAGCGAGTTGAAGAGGAGCGCTAGAGGAGCCGGGAGTTGAAGAGAAGTGCGAGAGGAGCTGGGAGTTGAAAAGGAGCGTGAGAGGAGTCGGGAGTGAAGATAAATGCGAGAGGAGCCGGGAGCTGAAAAGGAGCGCGAGAGGAGTCGGGGGTTGAATAGGAGCGAGAGAGGAGCCGGGAGTGGAAGAGAAGAGCGAGAGGAGCTGGGAGTTGAAAAGGAGCGTGGGAGGAGTCGGGAGTTGAAGAGAAGCGCGAGGGGAGCTGGGAGTTGAAAAGGAGTGCAAGAGGAGTCGGGAGTTGAAGAGAAGTGCGAGAGAAGCTGAGAGTTGAAAAGGAGTGCAAGGGGAGCCGGGAGCTGAAGAGAAGCGTGAGATGAGGCGAGAGTTGAAGAGAAGTGCGAGAGGAGACTAGAGTTGAAGAGAAGCTCGAGAGGAGTCGGGAGTTAAAGAGAAGCACGAGAGAAGTCGGGAGTTGAAGGGAAGCGTGAGGGGAGTCGGGAGTTGAAGAGAAGCACGACAGGAGTCGGGAGTTGAAGAGGAGCTCGAGAGGAGCCGGGAGTTGAAGGGAAGCACGAGAGGAGCCGGGAGTTGAAGGGAAGCGCGAGGGCAGCAGGGAGTTGAAGAGAAGCACAAGAGGATTCGGGAATTGAAGAGAAGCACGAGAGGAGCCGGGAGTTGAAGGGAAGCGCGAGGGCAGCAGGGAGTTGAAGAGAAGCACAAGAGGATTCGGGAGTTGAAGAGAAGCGCGAGAGGAGCCGAGAGTTGAAAAGGAGCACGAGAGGAGTCGGGAGTTGAAGGGAAGCGCGAGAGGAGTCGGGAGCTGAAGAGAATCGTGAGAGGAGCCGGGAGTTGAAGAGAAGTGCGAGAGGAGCCGAGAGTTGAAAAGGAGCGTGAGAGGAGTCGGGAGTTGAAAAGGAGCAAGAGAGGAGTCGGGAGTTGAGGAGAAGCGTGAGAGGAGCCGGGAGTTGATGAGAAGCAGAAGAGGAGTCGGGGGTTGAAGTGGAGCTAGGAGAGGAGTCAGGTGTTGAAAAGGAGAGCAAGAGGAGTCTGGAGTTGGAGAGAAGCAGGAGAGGAGCCGGGAGTAGAAGAGAAGTGCAAGGGGAGCCAGGAGTTGAAAAGAAGCGTGAGAGGAGCCGGGAGTTGAAGAGAAGTGCGAGAGGAGCCAGGAGTTGAAGAGAAGCGCGAGAGGATACGGGGATTGAAGAGGAGCTCGGAGAGGAGTCTGGTGTTGAAGAGAAGTGCGAGAGGAGCCTGGTGTTGAACAGAAGCGTGAGAGGAGCCGGGAGTTGAACAGAAGCGTGAGTGGAGCCGGGAGATGAAGAGAAGCGCGAGAGAAGCTGGGAGTTGATAATGAGCGCGAGAGGAGCCGTGAGTTGAAGAGAAGCACGGACGGAGCCGGGATTTGAAGAGAAGCGCGAGAGAAGCCGGGAGTGGAAGAGAAGCGCGAGAGGAGTCAGGAGATGAAGAGAAGCGCAAGAGAAGCTGGGAGTTTATAAGGAGCGCGAGAGGCGTCCAGAGCTGGAGAGAAGCGTGAAATGAGCCGGGAATTGAAGAGAAGCGCGAGAAGAGTCGGGAGTTGAAGAGAAGCGCGAGAGGAGCCGGGAGTTGAAGAGAAGCGCTGGAGGAGTCGGAAGTTGAAGAGAAGCGCGAGAGGAGTCGGGAGTTGAAGAGAAGCGCGAGATGAGCTGGGAGTTGAAGAGAAGCGCGAGAGGAGCCGGGAGTTGAAGAGAAGCGCGAGAGGAGCAGGGAGTTGAAGAGAAGCGCGAGACCAGCCGGGAGTTGAAGAGAAGCGTGAGAGGAGCCGGGTGTTGAAAATGAGCCCGAGAGGAGTCGCGAGTTGAAGAAGAGCCCTAGATGAACCGGGAGTTGAAGAAAAGAGCAAGAGGAGTCGGGAGTTGAGCAGGTTTGTGAGAGGAGCCGGGGGTTAAAGAGAAGCGCGAGAAGAGTCAGGAGTTGAGGAGAAGCGCGAGACGAGCTGGGAGTTTAAGAGAAGCGCGACAGGAGCCGGGGTTGAATATGATCCCGAGAAGAATCGGGGGTTGAAGAGGAGCGCGAGAGGATTCGGGAGTTGGAGAGAAGCGGGAGAGGATTCGGGAGTTGAAGAGAGGCGCGAGAGGAGCCAGGAGTTGAAGAGAAGTGCGAGAGAAGCTCGGAGTTGAGAAGGAGCGCGAATGGAGTTGAAGAGAAGCGCGAGAGGAGCTGGGAGTTTAAGAGGAGCGCGACAGGTGCCGGGGTTGAAAATGAGCCCGAGAAGAATCGGGAGTTGAAGAGGAGCGCGAGAGGATTCGGGAGTTGGAGAGAAGCGCGAGAGGATTCGGGAGTTGAAGAGAAGCATGAGAGGTGTCCAGAGTTGAAGAGAAGCACGACAGGAGTCGGGAGTTGAAGAGAAGCTCGAGAGGAGCTGGGAGTTGAAGGGAAGTGCGAGAGCAGCAAGGAGTTGAAGAGGAGCGCTAGAGGAGCCGGGAGTTGAAGAGATATGCGAAAGGAGCCGGGAGTGGAAGAGAAGTGCGAGAGGAGCCGGGAGTTGAAGAGGAGCACGAGAGGAGCCGGGAGTTGAAGAGGAGCGTGAGAGGAGTCGGCAGTTAAAGAGAAGCACGAGAGCAGTCAGGAGTTGAAAAGGAGCACGAGATGAGCCAGGAGTTGATGAGAAGCGCGAGAGAGAGCAGCCGGGAGTTGAAGAGAAGCATAAGAGGAGCCGGGAGTTGAAGAGAAGCGTGAGAGGAGCCGGGAATTGAAAAGGAGCGCGAGAGGAGTCGGGATTTGATGAGAAGCACGAGAGGAGTCCAGAGTTGAAGAGAAGCGTGAGAGGAGCCGGGAGTTGAAAAGGAGCGCGAGAGGTGTCGGGAGTTAAAGAGAAGCGCGAGGGGAGTTGGGAGTTGAAGAGAAGCACGACAGGAGTCGGGAGTTGAAGAGAAGCTCGAGAGGAGCCGGGAGTTGAAAAGGAACGTGAGAGGAGTCAGGAGTTGAAGAGATATGCGAAAGGAGCCTGGAGTGGAAGTGAAGTGCGAGAGGAGCCGAGAGTTGATGAGAAGCACGAGAGAGAGCAGCCGGGAGTTGAAGAGAAGCATAAGAGGAGCCGGGACTTGAAGGGAAGCATGAGAGGAGCCGGGAGTTGAAGAGAAGCATAAGAGGAGCCGAGAGTTAAAGAGAAGCGTGAGAGGAGCCGGGAGTTGAAGAGAAGCATAAGAGGAGCCGGGAGTTGAAGAGAATCATGAGAGGAGTCGGGAGTTGAAGAGAATCGTGAGAGGAGCCATGAGTTGAAGAGAATCGTAAGAGGAGTCGGGAGTTGAAGAGAATCGTGAGAGGAGTCGGGAGTTGAAGAGAAGCGCGAGAGGAGTGGGGAGTTGAAGGGAAGCGTTAGGGGAGTTGGGATTTCAAGAGAAGCACAACAGGAGTTGGGAGTTGAAGAAAAGCTCGAGAGGAGCCGGGAGTTGAAGGGAAGCGCGAGGGCAGCAGGGAGTTGAAGAGAAGCACAAGGGGAGGCAGGAGTTGAAAAGGAGCGTGAGAGGATTCGGGATTTGAAGAGAAGTGCGAGAGTTGACGGGGATTGAAGAGGAGCTCGGAGAGGAGTCTGATGTTGAAGAGAAGCGCAAGAGGAGCCGGGTGATGCAAAGGAGCACGAGAGAAGCTGGGAGTTGAAGAGGAGCATAAGAGGAGCCGGGTGTTGAAAAGGAGCGTGAGAGGAGTCGGGAGTTAAAGAGAAGCATGAGAGAAGTCGGGAGTTGAAGGGAAGCGCAAGGGAGCCAGGAGTTGAAGAGAAGCGTGAGAGGATTCGGGAGTTGAAGAGAAGTGCGAGAGAAGACGGGGATGGAAGAGGAGCTCGGAGGGGAGTCTGGTGTTGAAGAGAAGTGCGAGGGGAGTCGGGAGTTGAAGAGACGCACGACAAGAGTCGGGAGTTGAAGAGAAGCTCGAGAGGAGCCGGGAGTTGAAGGGAAGCGCGAGAGGAGCCGGGAGTTGAATAGAAGCGCGAGAGGAGCTGGGAGTTGAAGAGATATCCGAAAGGAGCCGGGAGTGGAGGAGAATCGTGAGAGGAGTCGGGAGTCGAAGAGAATCGTGAGAGGAGTCGGGAGTTGGAGAGAATCGCGAGAGGAGCAGGGAGTTGAAGAGAATCGTGAGAGGAGTCGGGAGTTGAAGAGAATCGTGAGAGGAGTCAGGAGTTGAAGAGAAGCGCGAGAGGAGTTGGGAGTTGAAGAGAAGCGTGAGAGGAGTCGGGAGTTGAAGAGAATCGTGAGAGGAGCTGGGAGTTGAAGAGAAGCGCGAGAGGAGTCGGGAGTTGAAGAGAAGCGTGAGAGGAGTCGGGAGTTGAAGAGAATCGTGAGAGGAGCTCGGAGTTGAAGAGAAGCGCGAGAGGAGCCGGGAGTTGAAAGAGAAGCACAAGAGGAGTTGGGGGTTGAAGTGGAGCAGGGAGAGGTGTCACGTGTTGAAAAGAATCGTGAGAGGAGTTGGGAGTTGAAGAGAAGCACGAGAGGAGCCGGGAGTTGAAGTGAAGCGCAAGGGGAGCCAGGAGTTGAAGAGAAGCGTGAGAGGATTCGGGAGTTGAAGAGAAGTGCGAGAGAAGATGGGGATTGAAGAGGAGCTCGGAGAGGAGTCTAGTGTTGAAGAGAAGTGTGAGGGGAGCCGAGAGTTGAAGAGCAGCGTGAGAGGAACGGGAGTTGAAGAGGCGCGGGAGGGGAGCCTGGAGTTAAAGAAAACTACAACAGGAGCCAGGAGTGGAAGAGAAGCGTAAGAGGAGCCGGGAGTTGAAGAGATGTGTGAAAGGAGCCGGGAGTTGAAGAGAAGTGCGAGAGGAGCCGAGAGTTGAAAAGGAGCGTGAGAGGAGTCGGGAGTTGAAGAGAAACGCGAAAGGAGCCAGGGGTTGTAGAGTGGCCTGAGAGGAGCCGGGAGTTGGAAAGGAGCGTGAGAGGAGCCGGGAGTTGAAAAGGAGCGCTAGAGGTGTCGGGAGTAGAAGGGAGTCGTAAGAGGAGACGTGAGTTGAAGAGAAGCTCGAGAGGAGTCAGGAGTTGAAGAGAAGCACAAGAGAAGTCGGGAGTTGAAGAGAAGCGCGAGGGAAGTTGGGAGTTGAAGAGAAGCACGACAGGAGTCGGGAGTTGAAGAGAAGCTCAAGAGGAGCCGGGAGTTGAGAAAGAGCGGGAGGGGAGCTGGGAGTTGAAGGGAAGCGCGAGAGCAGTCAGGAGGTGAAAAGGAGCACGAGAGCAGTCAGGAGTTGAAAAGGAGCACGAGAGGAGCCAGGAGATGAAGTGGAGCGTGAGAGGAGACAAGAGTTGAAGAGAAGCGCGAGAGGAGTCGGGTGTTGAAGGGAAGCGAAAGGGGAGTTGTGATTTCAAGAGAAGCACGACAGGAGTTGGGAGTTGAAGAAAAGCTCGAGGGGAGCCGGGAGTTGGAGAGAAGCACGAGAGGAGCCGGGAGTTGAAGAGAAGCGCAAGGGGAGCCAGGAGTTGAAGAGAAGCGTGAGAGGATTCGGGATTTGAAGAGAAGTGCGAGAGGAGACGGGGATTGAAGAGGAGCTCGGAGAGGAGTCTGGTGTTGAAGAGAAGCGCGGGAGGAGCTGGGTGTTGCAAAGGAGCACGAGAGGAGCCAGGAGTTGAAGAGGAGCGAAAGAGGAGCCGAGTGTTGAAAAGGAGCGCGAGAGGAGCCGGGAGTTGCAGAGAAGCATAAGAGGAGCCGGGAGTTGCAAAGGAGCGCGAGAGGAGCCGGGAAATGAAGAGGAGCGTGAGAGGAGCCGGGTGTTGAAAAGGAGCGCGAGAGGAGTCGGGAGTTAAAGAGAAGCACGAGAGGAGTCAGGAGTTGGAGAGAAGCATGAGAGGAGCCGGGAGTTGAAGAGAATTGTGGGAGCAGCCGGGATTTGAAGAGAAGTGCGAGAGGAGTCGTGAGTTGAGAAGGAGCGCGAGAGGCGTCCAGAGTTGAAGAGAAGTGTGAGAGGAGCCGGGAGTTGAAGAGAAGCGCGAGAGGAGTCGGGAGTTGAAGAGCAGCGCGAAAGGAGCCGGGAGTTGAAGAGAAGCGCGAGAGGAGTCGGGAGTTGAAGAGAAGTGTGAGAGGAGCCGGGAATTGAAGAGTAGTGCGAGAGGAGTCAGGAGTTGGAGAGAAGCATGAGAGGAGCCGGGAGTTGAAGAGGATTGTGGGAGCAGCCGGGATTTGAAGAGAAGTGCGAGAGGAGTCGTGAGTTGAGAAGGAGCGCGAGAGGCGTCCAGAGTTGAAGAGAAGTGTGAGAGGAGCCGGGAGTTGAAGAGAAGCGCGAGAGGAGTCGGGAGTTGAAGAGCAGCGCGAAAGGAGCCGGGAGTTGAAGAGAAGCGCGAGAGGAGTCGGGAGTTGAGGAGAAGCGCGAGAGAAGCTGGGAGTTTATAAGGAGCGCGAGAGGCATCCAGAGTTGAAGAGCAGCGTAAGAGGAGCTGGGAGTTGAAGACAAGCGTGAGAGGAGCTGGGAGTTGAAGACAAGCGTAAGAGGAACCTGGAGTTGAAGAGAAGCTCGAGAGGAGCCGGGAGTTGAAGAGAAGCGCGAGAGGAGTCCGGAGTTGAAGAGAAGCGTAAGAGGAACCTGGAGTTGAAGAGAAGCTCGAGAGGAGTCGGGAGTTAAAGAGAAGCACAAGAGAAGTCGGGAGTTGAAGGGAAGCACGAGGGGAGTTTGGAGTTGAAGAGAAGCACGACAGGTGTCGGGAGTTGAAGGGAAGCCCGAGGGCAACAGGGAGTTGAACAGGAGCGCTAGAGGAGCCGGGTGTTGAAGAGATTTGCGAAAGGAGCCAGGAGTGGAAGAGAAGCATGAGAGGAGTCGGGAGTTGAAGAGAATTGTGAGAGCAGCCAGGAGTTGAAGAGAAGTGCGAGAGGAGTCGTGAGATGAGAAGGAGCGCAAGAGGCGTCCAGCGTTGAAGAGAAGTGTGAGAGGAGCCGGGAGTTGAAGAGAAGCGCGAGAGGAGTCGGAAGTTGAAGAGCAGCACGAAAGGAGCCGGGAGTTGAAGAGAAGCGCGAGAGAAGCTGGGAGTTTTTAAGGAGCGCGAGAGGCATCCAGAGTTGAAGAGCAGCGCGAGAGGAGTCGGGAGTTGAAGAGAAGCGCGAGAGGAGTCGGGAGTTGAAGAGAAGCGCGAGAGAAGCTGGGAGTTTATAAGGAGCGTGAGAGGCATCCAGAGTTGAAGAGCAGTGCGAGAGGAGTCGGGAGTTGAAGAGAAGCGCGAGAGGAGTCGGGAGTTGAAGAGAAGCGCGAGAGAAGCTGGGAGTTTATAAGGAGCGCGAGAGGCATCCAGAGTTGAAGAGAAGCGTAAGAGGAGCCGGGAGTTGAAGAGAAGCGTGAGAGGAGCCGGGAGTTGAAGAGAAGCGCGAGAGGAGTCTGGTGTTGAAGAGAAGCGTAAGAGGAACCTGGAGTTGAAGAGAAGCTCGAGTGGAGTCGGGAGTTAAAGAGAAGCACGAGTGAAGTCGGGAGTTGAAGGGAAGCACGAGGGGAGTTTGGAGTTGAAGAGAAGAACGACAGGTGTCGGGAGTTGAAGAGAAGCTCGAGAGGAGCCGGCAGTTGAAGGGAAGCCCGAGGGCAACAGGGAGTTGAAGAGGAGCGCTAGAGGAGCCGGGAGTTGAAGAGATTTGCGAAAGGAGCCGGGAGTGGAAGAGAAGTGCGAGAGGAGACGAGAGTTGAAAAGGAGCGTGACAGGAGTCGGGAGTGAAGATAAATGCGAGAGGAGCCGGGAGCTGAAAAGGAGCGCGAGAGGAGTCGGGAGTTGAATAGGAGCGAGAGAGGAATCGGGAGTAGAAGAGAAGAGCGAGCGGAGCTGGGAGTTGAAAAGTAGCGTGGGAGGAGTCGGGAATTGAAGAGAAGCGTGAGAGGAGCCGGAAGTTGAAGAGAAGTGCGAGAGAAGCCGAGAGTTGAAAAGGTGTGCAAGAGGAGTCGGGAGTTGAAGAGATGTGTGAGAGAAGCTGGGAGTTTAAGAGGAGTGCAACAGGAGCCGGGGTTGAAAATGAGCCCGAGAGGAATCGGGAGTTGAAGAGAAGCGCGAGAGGAGCCGGGAGTTGAAGAGAAGCACGAGTGGAGTTTGGAGTTGAAGAGAAGCACGACAGGTGTCGGGAGTTGAAGAGAAGCGTGAGAGGAGCCGGGAGTTGGAGAGAAGCATGAGAGGAGTCGGGAGTTGAAGAAAATTGTGAGAGCAGCCGGGAGTTGAAGAGAAGTGCGAGAGGAGTCGTGAGTGAGAAGGAGCGCGAGAGGCGTCCAGAGTAGAAGAGAAGTGTGAGAGGAGCCGGGAGTTGAAGAGAAGCGCGAGAAGAGTCGGGAGTTGGAGAGAAGTGCGAGAGGAGTCGGGAGTTGGAGAGAAGCGCGAGAGGAGTCGGGAGTTGAAGAGCAGCGCGAAAGGAGCCGGGAGTTGAAGAGAAGCGCGAGAGGAGTCGGGAGTTGAAGAGGAGCGCTAGAGGAGCCAGGAGTTGAAGAGAGGCGCGAGAGGAGCCGAGAGTTGAAGAGAAGCGCGAGAGGAGCCGGGAGTTGAAGAGAAGCATGAGAGTAGCCGGGAGTTGAAGAGAAGCGCGAGAGGAGCCGGGAGTGGAAGAGAAGCGCGAGAGGAGCCGAGAGTTGAAGATAAATGCGAGAGGAGTCGGGAGTGGAAGAGAAGCGCGAGAGGAGCCGGGAGTTGAAGATAAGTGCGAGAGGAGCCGGGAGTTGAAGAGAAGCGCGAGAGGAGCAGGGAGTTGAAGAGAAGCGCGAGAGGAGCCGGGAGTTGAAGAGAAGCGTGAGAGGAGCCGGGTGTTGAAAATGAGCCCGAGAGGAGTCATGAGTTGAAGAGGAGCCCTAGATGAACCGGGATTTGAAGAAAAGCGCAAGAGGAGTCGGGAGTTGAGCAGGAGTGCGAGAGGAGCCGGGAGTTAAAGAGAAGTGCGAGAGGAGCCGGGATCTAAAAAGGAGAGCGAGTGGAGTTTGGAGTTGAAGAGAAGCGCGAGAGGAGCTGGGAGTTTAAGAGGAGCGTGACAGGAGCCGGGGTTGAAAATGAGCCCGAGAGGAATCGGGAGTTGAAGAGAAGCGCGAGAGGATTCGGGAGTTGGAGAGAAGTGCGAGGGGATTCGGGAGTTGAAGAGAAGCGTGATAGGAGCCGTGTGTTGAAGAGAAGCAAGAGAGGAGTCGTGAGTTGAAGAGATGCGTGAGAGGAGCTGGGAGTTGAAGAGAAGCACGAGAGGAGCTGGGAGTTCAAGAGAAGTGTGAGAGGAGCCGGGAGTTGAAGAGAAGCGCGAGAGGATTCGGGAGTTGAAGAGAAGCACGAGAGGAGCCGGGTGTTGAAGAGAATCTCGAGAGGAGTCGGGAGTTGAAGAGAAGCGCGAGAGGAGCCGGAAGTTGAAGAGATGTGCGAGAGAAAGCCGAGAGTTGAAAAGGTGTGCAAGAGGAGTCGGGAGTTGGAGAGAAGCACGAGAGGAGCTGGGAGTTGAAGAGAAGTGCGAGAGAAGACGGGGATTGAAGAGGAGCTCGGAGAGGTGTCTGGTGTTGAAGAGAAGTGTGAGAGGAGCCGAGAGTTGAAGAGCAGCGTGAGAGGAACAGGAGTTGAAGAGGAGCACGAGAGGAGCCGGGAGTTAAGGAAAACTACGACAGGAGCCAGGAGTGGAAGAGAAGCGTGAGAGGAGTCGAGAGTTGTAAAGGAGCACGAGTGGAGCCAGGAGTTGAAGAGAAGCGTGCGAAGAGCCGGGAGTTGCAAAGGAGCGCGAGAGGAGCCGGGAGATGAAGAGGAGCGTGAGAGGAGCCGGGTGTTGAAAAGGAGCGCGAGAGGAGTCGGGAGTTAAAGAGAAGCACGAGAGGAGTCAGGAGTTGAAAAGGAGCACAAGTGGAGCCAGGAGTTGAAGAGGAGCGTGAGAGGAGTCCAGAGTTGAAGAGAAGCGCGAGAGAGAGCAGCCGGGAGTTGAAGAGAAGTGTGAGAGGAGCCGGGAGTTGAAAAGGAGCGCGAGAGGTGTCGGGAGTTAAAGAGTAGGGCGAGAGGAGTCAGGAGTTGAAGAGAAGCGCGAGAGGAGTCGGGAGTTGGAGAGAAGCGCGAAAGGAGCCGGGAGTTGAAGAGAAGCGCGAGAGGAGCCGGGCGTTGGAGAGAAGCGCGAGAGGAGTCGGGAGTTGAAGAGAAGCGCGAGAGGAGCAGGGAGTTGAAGAGAAGCGCGAGAGGAGCAGGGAGTTGAAGAGAAGCGCGAGAGGAGCTGGGAGTTGAAGAGAAGCATGAGAGGAGCCGGGTGTTGAAAATGAGCCCCAGAGGAGTCACAAGTTGAAGAGGAGCCCTATATGAACCGGGATTTGAAGAAAAGCGCAAGAGGAGTCGGGAGTTGAGCAGGAGTGCGAGAGGAGCCGGGAGTTAAAGAGAAGTGCGAGTGGAGTCGGGATCTAAAAATGAGCGCGAGTGGAGTTTGGAGTTGAAGAGAAGCGCGAGAGAAGCTGGGAGTTTAAGAGGAGCACGACAGGAGCCGGGGTTGAAAATGAGCCCGAGAGGAATCGGGAGTTGAAGAGAAGCGCGAGAGGATTCGGGAGCTGGAGAGAAGCGCGAGGGGATTCGGGAGTTGAAGAGAAGCGTGAGAGGAGCCGTGTGTTGAAGAGAATCAAGAGAGGAGTCGTGAGTTGAAGAGAAGCGCGGGAGGATTCAGGAGTTGAAGAGAAGCGTGAGAGGAGCGTGAGAGGAGCCGGGAGTTGAAAAGAAGCACGAGAGGAGATGGGAGTTGAAGAGAAGTGTGAGAGGTGCCGGGAGTTGAAGAGAATCGCGAGGGGATTGTGGAGTTGAAGAGAAGCGCGAGAGGAGCCGGGACTTCAAGAGGAGCGTGAGAGAAGCTGGGAGTTGAAGAGAAGCACGAGAGGAGCCGGGTGTTGAACAGAAGCACGAGAGGAGCTGGGAGTTGAAGAGAAGTGTGAGAGGAGCCGGGTGTTGAACAGAAGCACGAGAGGAGCAGGGAGTTGAAGTGTGAGAGGAGCCGGGTGTTGAAGAGAAGCACGAGAGGAGTCGGGAGTTAAAGAGAAGCATGAGAGAGGTCGGGAGTTGAAGTGAAGCGCGAGGGGACTTGGGAGTTGAAGAGAAGCACGACAGGAGTCGGGAGTTGAAGAACAGCGCAAGTGGAGTCAGGAGCTAAAAAGGAGCGCGAGTGGAGTCTGGAGTTGAAGAAGAGCGCGAGAGGAGCCGGGAGTTGAAGAGAAGCACGAGAAGAGTTGGGAGTTGAAGAGAAGCGCGAGAGAAGCTGGGAGTTTATAAGGAGCGCAAGAGGCATCCAGAGTTGAAGAGAAGCGTAAGAGGAGCCGGGAGTTGAAGAGAAGCGCGAGAGGAGCCAGGAGTTGAAGAGAAGCGCGAGAGGAGTCAAGAGTTGAAGAGAAGCGTAATAGGAGCCGGGAGTTGAAGAGAAGCGCGAGAGGAGCCAGGAGTTGAAGAGAAGCGCGAGAGGATTCAAGAGTTGAAGAGAACCGTAAGAGGAGCCGAGTGTTGAAGAGAAGCTCGAGAGGAGTCGGGAGTTAAAGAGAAGCGCGAGAGGAGTCTGGAGTTAAAGAGAAGCGCGAGAGGAGCCGGGAGTTGAAGGGAAGCGCAGGAGGAGTCAGGAGTTGAAGAGAAGCGTGAGAGGAGCCAGGTGTTGAAGAGAAGCGCGAGAGGAGTCGGGAGTTGAAGGGAAGCGCGAGAGCAGCAGCGAGTTGAAGGGGAGCGCTAGAGGAGCCGGGAGTTGAAGAGAAGTGCGAGAGGAGCTGGGAGTTTATAAGGAGCGCAAGAGGCATCCAGAGTTGAAGAGAAGCGTAAGAGGAGCCGGGAGTTGAAAAGAAGCGCGAGAGGAGCCAGGAGTTGAAGAGAAGCGCGAGAGGAGTCAAGAGTTGAAGAGAAGCGTAATAGGAGCCGGGAGTTGAAGAGAAGCGCGAGAGGAGCCAGGAGTTGAAGAGAAGCGCGAGAGGATTCAAGAATTGAAGAGAACCGTAAGAGGAGCCGGGTGTTGAAGAGAAGCTCGAGAGGAGTCGGGAGTTAAAGAGAAGCGCGAGAGGAGTCTGGAGTTAAAGAGAAGCGTGAGAGGAGCCGGGAGTTGAAGGGAAGCGCAGGAGGAGTCAGGAGTTGAAGAGAAGCGTGAGAGGAGCCAGGTGTTGAAGAGAAGCGCGAGAGGAGTCGGGAGTTGAAGGGAAGCGCGAGAGCAGCAGCGAGTTGAAGAGGAGCGCTAGAGGAGCCGGGAGTTGAAGAGAAGTGCGAGAGGAGCTGGGAGTTGAAAAGGAGCGTGAGAGGAGTCGGGAGTGAAGATAAATACGAGAGGAGCCGGGAGCTGAAAAGGAGCGCGAGAGGAGTCGGGGGTTGAATAGGAGCGAGAGAGGAGCCGGGAGTGGAAGAGAAGAGCGAGAGGAGCTGGGAGTTGAAAAGGAGCGTGGGAGGAGTCGGGAGTTGAAGAGAAGCGCGAGGGGAGCTGGGAGTTGAAAAGGAGTGCAAGAGGAGTCGGGAGTTGAAGAGAAGTGCGAGAGAAGCTGAGAGTTGAAAAGGAGTGCAAGGGGAGCCGGGAGCTGAAGAGAAGCGTGAGATGAGGCGAGAGTTGAAGAGAAGTGCGAGAGGAGACTAGAGTTGAAGAGAAGCTCGAGAGGAGTCGGGAGTTAAAGAGAAGCACGAGAGAAGTCGGGAGTTGAAGGGAAGCGTGAGGGGAGTCGGGAGTTGAAGAGAAGCACGACAGGAGTCGGGAGTTGAAGAGGAGCTCGAGAGGAGCCGGGAGTTGAAGGGAAGCACGAGAGGAGCCGGGAGTTGAAGGGAAGCGCGAGGGCAGCAGGGAGTTGAAGAGAAGCACAAGAGGATTCGGGAATTGAAGAGAAGCACGAGAGGAGCCGGGAGTTGAAGGGAAGCGCGAGGGCAGCAGGGAGTTGAAGAGAAGCACAAGAGGATTCGGGAGTTGAAGAGAAGCGCGAGAGGAGCCGAGAGTTGAAAAGGAGCACGAGAGGAGTCGGGAGTTGAAGGGAAGCGCGAGAGGAGTCGGGAGTTGAAGAGAATCGTGAGAGGAGCCGGGAGTTGAAGAGAAGTGCGAGAGGAGCCGAGAGTTGAAAAGGAGCGTGAGAGGAGTCGGGAGTTGAAAAGGAGCAAGAGAGGAGTCGGGAGTTGAGGAGAAGCGTGAGAGGAGCCGGGAGTTGATGAGAAGCAGAAGAGGAGTCGGGGGTTGAAGTGGAGCTAGGAGAGGAGTCAGGTGTTGAAAAGGAGAGCAAGAGGAGTCTGGAGTTGGAGAGAAGCAGGAGAGGAGCCGGGAGTAGAAGAGAAGTGCAAGGGGAGCCAGGAGTTGAAAAGAAGCGTGAGAGGAGCCGGGAGTTGAAGAGAAGTGCGAGAGGAGCCAGGAGTTGAAGAGAAGCGCGAGAGGATACGGGGATTGAAGAGGAGCTCGGAGAGGAGTCTGGTGTTGAAGAGAAGTGCGAGAGGAGCCTGGTGTTGAACAGAAGCGTGAGAGGAGCCGGGAGTTGAACAGAAGCGTGAGTGGAGCCGGGAGATGAAGAGAAGCGCGAGAGAAGCTGGGAGTTGATAATGAGCGCGAGAGGAGCCGTGAGTTGAAGAGAAGCACGGACGGAGCCGGGAGTTGAAGAGAAGCGTGAGAGAAGCCAGGAGTGGAAGAGAAGCGCGAGAGGAGTCAGGAGATGAAGAGAAGCGCAAGAGAAGCTGGGAGTTTATAAGGAGCGCGAGAGGCGTCCAGAGCTGGAGAGAAGCGTGAAATGAGCCGGGAATTGAAGAGAAGCGCGAGAAGAGTCGGGAGTTGAAGAGAAGCGCGAGAGGAGCCGGGAGTTGAAGAGAAGCGCTGGAGGAGTCGGAAGTTGAAGAGAAGCGCGAGAGGAGTCGGGAGTTGAAGAGAAGCGCGAGATGAGCTGGGAATTGAAGAGAAGCGCGAGAGGAGCCGGGAGTTGAAGAGAAGCGCGAGAGGAGCCGGGAGTTGAAGAGAAGCGCGAGACCAGCCGGGAGTTGAAGAGAAGCGTGAGAGGAGCCGGGTGTTGAAAATGAGCCCGAGAGGAGTCGCGAGTTGAAGAAGAGCCCTAGATGAACCGGGAGTTGAAGAAAAGAGCAAGAGGAGTCGGGAGTTGAGCAGGTTTGTGAGAGGAGCCGGGGGTTAAAGAGAAGCGCGAGAAGAGTCAGGAGTTGAGGAGAAGCGCGAGACGAGCTGGGAGTTTAAGAGAAGCGCGACAGGAGCCGGGGTTGAAAATGAACCCGAGAAGAATCGGGAGTTGAAGAGGAGCGCGAGAGGATTCGGGAGTTGGAGAGAAGCGCGAGAGGATTCGGGAGTTGAAGAGAAGCACGAGAGGTGTCCAGAGTTGAAGAGAAGCACGACAGGAGTCGGGAGTTGAAGAGAAGCTCGAGAGGAGCTGGGAGTTGAAGGGAAGTGCGAGAGCAGCAAGGAGTTGAAGAGGAGCGCTAGAGGAGCCGGGAGTTGAAGAGATATGCGAAAGGAGCCGGGAGTGGAAGAGAAGTGCGAGAGGAGCCGGGAGTTGAAGAGGAGCACGAGAGGAGCCGGGAGTTGAAGAGGAGCGTGAGAGGAGTCGGCAGTTAAAGAGAAGCACGAGAGCAGTCAGGAGTTGAAAAGGAGCACGAGATGAGCCAGGAGTTGATGAGAAGCGCGAGAGAGAGCAGCCGGGAGTTGAAGAGAAGCATAAGAGGAGCCGGGAGTTGAAGAGAAGCGTGAGAGGAGCCGGGAGTTGAAAAGGAGCGCGAGAGGTGTCGGGAGTTAAAGAGAAGCGCGAGGGGAGTTGGGAGTTGAAGAGAAGCACGACAGGAGTCGGGAGTTGAAGAGAAGCTCGAGAGGAGCCGGGAGTTGAAAAGGAACGTGAGAGGAGTCAGGAGTTGAAGAGATATGCGAAAGGAGCCTGGAGTGGAAGTGAAGTGCGAGAGGAGCCGAGAGTTGATGAGAAGCACGAGAGAGAGCAGCCGGGAGTTGAAGAGAAGCATAAGAGGAGCCGGGACTTGAAGGGAAGCATGAGAGGAGCCGGGAGTTGAAGAGAAGCATAAGAGGAGCCGAGAGTTAAAGAGAAGCGTGAGAGGAGCCGGGAGTTGAAGAGAAGCATAAGAGGAGCCGGGAGTTGAAGAGAATCATGAGAGGAGTCGGGAGTTGAAGAGAATCGTGAGAGGAGCCATGAGTTGAAGAGAATCGTAAGAGGAGTCGGGAGTTGAAGAGAATCGTGAGAGGAGTCGGGAGTTGAAGAGAAGCGCGAGAGGAGTGGGGAGTTGAAGGGAAGCGTTAGGGGAGTTGGGATTTCAAGAGAAGCACAACAGGAGTTGGGAGTTGAAGAAAAGCTCGAGAGGAGCTGGGAGTTGAAGGGAAGCGCGAGGGCAGCAGGGAGTTGAAGAGAAGCACAAGGGGAGGCAGGAGTTGAAAAGGAGCGTGAGAGGATTCGGGATTTGAAGAGAAGTGCGAGAGTTGACGGGGATTGAAGAGGTGCTCGGAGAGGAGTCTGATGTTGAAGAGAAGCGCAAGAGGAGCCGGGTGATGCAAAGGAGCACGAGAGAAGCAGGGAGTTGAAGAGGAGCATAAGAGGAGCCGGGTGTTGAAAAGGAGCGCGAGAGGAGTCGGGAGTTAAAGAGAAGCACGAGAGAAGTCGGGAGTTGAAGGGAAGCGCAAGGGAGCCAGGAGTTGAAGAGAAGCGTGAGAGGATTCGGGAGTTGAAGAGAAGTGCGAGAGAAGACGGGGATGGAAGAGGAGCTCGGAGGGGAGTCTGGTGTTGAAGAGAAGTGCGAGGGGAGTCGGGAGTTGAAGAGACGCACGACAAGAGTCGGGAGTTGAAGAGAAGCTCGAGAGGAGCCGGGAGTTGAAGGGAAGCGCGAGAGGAGCCGGGAGTTGAATAGAAGCGCGAGAGGAGCTGGGAGTTGAAGAGATATCCGAAAGGAGCCGGGAGTGGAGGAGAATCGTGAGAGGAGTCGGGAGTCGAAGAGAATCGTGAGAGGAGTCGGGAGTTGGAGAGAATCCCGAGAGGAGCAGGGAGTTGAAGAGAATCGTGAGAGGAGTCGGGAGTTGAAGAGAATCGTGAGAGGAGTCAGGAGTTGAAGAGAAGCGCGAGAGGAGTTGGGAGTTGAAGAGAAGCGTGAGAGGAGTCGGGAGTTGAAGAGAATCGTGAGAGGAGCTGGGAGTTGAAGAGAAGCGCGAGAGGAGTCGGGAGTTGAAGAGAAGCGTGAGAGGAGTCGAGAGTTGAAGAGAATCGTGAGAGGAGCCCGGAGTTGAAGAGAAGCGCGAGAGGAGCCGGGAGTTGAAAGAGAAGCACAAGAGGAGTTGGGGGTTGAAGTGGAGCAGGGAGAGGTGTAACGTGTTGAAAAGAATCGTGAGAGGAGTTGGGAGTTGAAGAGAAGCACGAGAGGAGCCGGGAGTTGAAGTGAAGCGCAAGGGGTGCCAGGAGTTGAAGAGAAGCGTGAGAGGATTCGGGAGTTGAAGAGAAGTGCGAGAGAAGATGGGGATTGAAGAGGAGCTCAGAGAGGAGTCTAGTGTTGAAGAGAAGTGTGAGGGGAGCCGAGAGTTGAAGAGCAGCGTGAGAGGAACGGGAGTTGAAGAGGCGCGGGAGGGGAGCCTGGAGTTAAAGAAAACTACAACAGGAGCCAGGAGTGGAAGAGAAGCGTAAGAGGAGCCGGGAGTTGAAGAGATGTGTGAAAGGAGCCGGGAGTTGAAGAGAAGTGCGAGAGGAGCCGAGAGTTGAAAAGGAGCGTGAGAGGAGTCGGGAGTTGAAGAGAAACGCGAAAGGAGCCAGGGGTTGTAGAGTGGCCTGAGAGGAGCCGGGAGTTGGAATGGAGCGTGAGAGGAGCCGGGAGTTGAAAAGGAGCGTGAGAGGAGCCGGGTGTTGAAGAGGAGCGCGAGAGGAGCCTGGAGTTAAAGAAAACTACGACAGGAGCCAGGAGTTGAAGAGGAGCGTGAGAGGAGCCGGGTGTTGAAAAGGAGCACGAGAGGAGCCAGGTGTTGAAAAGGAGCGCAAGAGGAGCCGGGAGTTGAAGAGGAGCGTGAGAGGAGCCGGGTGTTGAAAAAGAGCGCGAGAGGAGCCGGGAGTTGAAGAGGAGCGCGGGAGGACTCCAGAGTTGAAGAGAAGCACGAGAGAGAGCAGCCGGGAGTTGAAAAGAAGTGTGAGAGGAGCCGAGAGTTGAAAAGGAGCGCTAGAGGTGTCGGGAGTAGAAGGGAGTCGTAAGAGGAGACGTGAGTTGAAGAGAAGCTCGAGAGGAGTCAGGAGTTGAAGAGAAGCACAAGAGAAGTCGGGAGTTGAAGAGAAGCGCGAGGGAAGTTGGGAGTTGAAGAGAAGCACGACAGGAGTCGGGAGTTGAAGAGAAGCTCAAGAGGAGCCGGGAGTTGAAAAAGAGCGCGAGGGGAGCTGGGAGTTGAAGGGAAGCGCGAGAGCAGTCAGGAGGTGAAAAGGAGCACGAGAGCAGTCAGGAGTTGAAAAGGA
This sequence comes from Cetorhinus maximus, assembly GCF_964194155.1. Lineage (NCBI taxonomy): Eukaryota > Metazoa > Chordata > Chondrichthyes > Lamniformes > Cetorhinidae > Cetorhinus > Cetorhinus maximus. The sequence goes on along the minus strand of NC_135884.1, from coordinate 76,237,938 downwards.
GCACGAGAGGAGCCAGGAGTTGAAAAGGAGCACGAGAGGAGCCAGGAGATGAAGAGGAGCGCGAGAGGAGCCTGGAGTTAAAGAAAACTACGACAGGAGCCAGGAGTTGAAGAGGAGCGTGAGAGGAGCCGGGTGTTGAAAAGGAGCACGAGAGGAGCCAGGTGTTGAAAAGGAGCGCAAGAGGAGCCGGGAGTTGAAGAGGAGCGTGAGAGGAGCCGGGTGTTGAAAAAGAGCGTGAGAGGAGCCGGGAGTTGAAGAGGAGCGCGGGAGGACTCCAGAGTTGAAGAGAAGCGCGAGAGAGAGCAGCCGGGAGTTGAAAAGAAGTGTGAGAGGAGCCGGGAGTTGAAAAGGAGCGCTAGAGGTGTCGGGAGTAGAAGGGAGGCGTAAGAGGAGACGTGAGTTGAAGAGAAGCTCAAGAGGAGTCAGGAGTTGAAGAGAAGCACAAGAGAAGTCGGGAGTTGAAGAGAAGCGCGAGGGAAGTTGGGAGTTGAAGAGAAGCACGACAGGAGTCGGGAGTTGAAGAGAAGCTCAAGAGGAGCCGGGAGTTGAAAAAGAGCGCGAGGGGAGCTGGGAGTTGAAGGGAAGCGCGAGAGCAGTCAGGAGGTGAAAAGGAGCACGAGAGCAGTCAGGAGTTGAAAAGGAGCACGAGAGGAGCCAGGAGTTGAAAAGGAGCACGAGAGGAGCCAGGAGATGAAGAGGAGCGCGAGAGGAGCCTGGAGTTAAAGAAAACTACGACAGGAGCCAGGAGTTGAAGAGGAGCGTGAGAGGAGCCGGGTGTTGAAAAGGAGCACGAGAGGAGCCAGGTGTTGAAAAGGAGCGCAAGAGGAGCCGGGAGTTGAAGAGGAGCGTGAGAGGAGCCGGGTGTTGAAAAAGAGCGTGAGAGGAGCCGGGAGTTGAAGAGGAGCGCGGGAGGACTCCAGAGTTGAAGAGAAGCGCGAGAGAGAGCAGCCGGGAGTTGAAAAGAAGTGTGAGAGGAGCCGGGAGTTGAAAAGGAGCGCTAGAGGTGTCGGGAGTAGAAGGGAGGCGTAAGAGGAGACGTGAGTTGAAGAGAAGCTCGCGAGGAGTCAGGAGTTGAAGAGAAGCACAAGAGAAGTCGGGAGTTGAAGAGAAGCGCGAGGGAAGTTGGGAGTTGAAGAGAAGCACGACAGGAGTCGGGAGTTGAAGAGAAGCTCAAGAGGAGCCGGGAGTTGAAAAAGAGCGGGAGGGGAGCTGGGAGTTGAAGGGAAGCGCGAGAGCAGTCAGGAGGTGAAAAGGAGCACGAGAGCAGTCAGGAGTTGAAAAGGAGCACGAGAGGAGCCAGGAGATGAAGTGGAGCGTGAGAGGAGACGAGAGTTGAAGAGAAGCGCGAGAGGAGTCGGGTGTTGAAGGGAAGCGAAAGGGGAGTTGTGATTTCAAGAGAAGCACGACAGGAGTTGGGAGTTGAAGAAAAGCTCGAGGGGAGCCGGGAGTTGGAGAGAAGCACAAGAGGAGCCAGGAGTTGAAGAGAAGCGCAAGGGGAGCCAGGAGTTGAAGAGAAGCGTGAGAGGATTCGGGATTTGAAGAGAAGTGCGAGAGGAGACGGGGATTGAAGAGGAGCTCGGAGAGGAGTCTGGTGTTGAAGAGAAGCGCGAGAGGAGCTGGGTGTTGCAAAGGAGCACGAGAGGAGCCAGGAGTTGAAGAGGAGCGTAAGAGGAGCCGAGTGTTGAAAAGGAGCGCGAGAGGAGCCGGGAGTTGCAGAGAAGCATAAGAGGAGCCGGGAGTTGCAAAGGAGCGCGAGAGGAGCCGGGAAATGAAGAGGAGCGTGAGAGGAGCCGGGTGTTGAAAAGGAGCGCGAGAGGAGTCGGGAGTTAAAGAGAAGCACGAGAGGAGTCAGGAGTTGAAAAGGAGCACGAGAGGAGCCAGGAGTTGAAGAGGAGCATGAGATGAGTCCAGAGTTGAAGAGAAGTGCGAGAGAGAGCAGCCGGGAGTTGAAGAGAAGTGTGAGAGGAGCCGGGAGTTGAAAAGGAGCGCGAGAGGTGTCGGGAGTGAAAGAGAAGGGCGAGAGGAGTCAGGAGTTGAAGAGAAGCGCGAGAGGAGTCGGTAGTGGAAGAGAAGTGTGAGAGGAGACGAGAGTGGAAGAGAAGCACGAGAGGAGTCGGGAGTTAAAGAGAAGCACGAGAGAAGTCGGGAGTTGAAGGGAAGCGCGAGGGGAGTTGGGAGTTGAAGAGAAGCACGACAGGAGTCGGGAGTTGAAGAGAAGCTCGCGAGGAGCCGGGAGTTGAAGAGAAACGCGAGAGCAGCAGAGAGTTGAAGAGGAGCGCGAGAGGAGCCGGGAGCTGATAAGGAGCGTGAGAGGAGTCGGGAGTTGAAGAGAAGCGCAAGAGGAGTCGGGGTTTGAAGAAGAGCTGGGAGAGGACTTAGGAGTTGAACAGAGGCACGAGAGAAACTGGGAGTTGAAGAGAAGCCGGGAGTTGGAAAGGAGCGCGAGAGGAGCCGGGAGTTGAAGAGGAGCGTGAGAGGAGCCGGGAGTTGAAAAGGAGTGCAAGAGGAGTCCAGAGTTGAAGAGAAGTGCGAGAGGAGCCAGGAGTTGAAAAGGAGCGCGAGAGGAGCCGGGCGTTGATGGGAAGCGTGAAAGGACTCGGGAGTTGAAGAAAAGCCCGAGAGGATTCGGGAGTTGTAGAGAAACGCGAGAGGAGCTGGGAGTTCAAGAGAAGTGTGAGAGGAGCCGGGAATTGAAGAGTAGTGCGAGAGGAGTCAGGAGTTGGAGAGAAGCATGAGAGGAGCCGGGAGTTGAAGAGAATTGTGGGAGCAGCCGGGATTTGAAGAGAAGTGCGAGAGGAGTCGTGAGTTGAGAAGGAGAGCGAGAGGCGTCCAGAGTTGAAGAGAAGTGTGAGAGGAGCCGGGAGTTGAAGAGAAGCGCGAGAGGAGTCAGGAGTTGAAGAGCAGCGCGAAAGGAGCCGGGAGTTGAAGAGAAGCGCGAGAGAAGTCGGGAGTTGAAGAGAAGTGTGAGAGGAGCCGGGAATTGAAGAGTAGTGCGAGAGGAGTCAGGAGTTGGAGAGAAGCATGAGAGGAGCCGGGAGTTGAAGAGAATTGTGGGAGCAGCCGGGATTTGAAGAGAAGTGCGAGAGGAGTCGTGAGTTGAGAAGGAGCGCGAGAGGCGTCCAGAGTTGAAGAGAAGTGTGAGAGGAGCCGGGAGTTGAAGAGAAGCGCGAGAGGAGTCGGGAGTTGAAGAGCAGCGCGAAAGGAGCCGGGAGTTGAAGAGAAGCGCGAGAGGAGTCGGGAGTTGAAGAGAAGCGCGAGAGAAGCTGGGAATTTATAAGGAGCGCGAGAGGCATCCAGAGTTGAAGAGCAGCGTAAGAGGAGCTGGGAGTTGAAGACAAGCGTGAGAGGAGCTGGGAGTTGAAGACAAGCGTAAGAGGAACCTGGAGTTGAAGAGAAGCTCGAGAGGAGTCGGGAGTTGAAGAGAAGCGCGAGAGGAGTCCGGAGTTGAAGAGAAGCGTAAGAGGAACCTGGAGTTGAAGAGAAGCTCGAGAGGAGTCGGGAGTTAAAGAGAAGCACAAGAGAAGTCGGGAGTTGAAGGGAAGCACGAGGGGAGTTTGGAGTTGAAGAGAAGCACGACAGGTGTCGGGAGTTGAAGGGAAGCCCGAGGGCAACAGGGAGTTGAACAGGAGCGCTAGAGGAGCCGGGTGTTGAAGAGATTTGCGAAAGGAGCCAGGAGTGGAAGAGAAGCATGAGAGGAGTCGGGAGTTGAAGAGAATTGTGAGAGCAGCCAGGAGTTGAAGAGAAGTGCGAGAGGAGTCGTGAGATGAGAAGGAGCGCAAGAGGCGTCCAGCGTTGAAGAGAAGTGTGAGAGGAGCCGGGAGTTGAAGAGAAGCGCGAGAGAAGCTGGGAGTTTATAAGGAGCGCGAGAGGCATCCAGAGTTGAAGAGCAGCGCGAGAGGAGTTGGGAGTTGAAGAGAAGCGCGAGAGGAGTTGGGAGTTGTAGAGAAGCGCGAGAGAAGCTGGGAGTTTATAAGGAGCGCGAGAGGCATCCAGAGTTGAAGAGCAGTGCGAGAGGAGTCGGGAGTTGAAGAGAAGTGCGAGAGGAGTCGGGAGCTGAAGAGAAGCGCGAGAGAAGCTGGGAGTTTATAAGGAGCGCGAGAGGCATCCAGAGTTGAAGAGAAGCGTAAGAGGAGCCGGGAGTTGAAGAGAAGCGTGAGAGGAGCCGGGAGTTGAAGAGAAGCGCGAGAGGAGTCGGAAGTTGAAGAGCAGCACGAAAGGAGCCGGGAGTTGAAGAGAAGCGCGAGAGAAGCTGGGAGTTTATAAGGAGCGCGAGAGGCATCCAGAGTTGAAGAGCAGCGCGAGAGGAGTCGGGAGTTGAAGAGAAGCGCGAGAGGAGTTGGGAGTTGAAGAGAAGCACGAGAGAAGCTGGGAGTTTATAAGGAGCGCGAGAGGCATCCAGAGTTGAAGAGCAGTGCGAGAGGAGTCGGGAGTTGAAGAGAAGCGCGAGAGGAGTCGGGAGCTGAAGAGAAGCGCGAGAGAAGCTGGGAGTTTATAAGGAGCGCGAGAGGCATCCAGAGTTGAAGAGAAGCGTAAGAGGAGCCGGGAGTTGAAGAGAAGCGTGAGAGGAGCCGGGAGTTGAAGAGAAGCGCGAGAGGAGTCCGGTGTTGAAGAGAAGCGTAAGAGGAACCTGGAGTTGAAGAGAAGCTCGAGTGGAGTCGGGAGTTAAAGAGAAGCACGAGAGAAGTCGGGAGTTGAAGGGAAGCACGAGGGGAGTTTGGAGTTGAAGAGAAGCACGACAGGTGTCGGGAGTTGAAGAGAAGCTCGAGAGGAGCCGGGAGTTGAAGGGAAGCCCGAGGGCAACAGGGAGTTGAAGAGGAGCGCTAGAGGAGCCGGGAGTTGAAGAGATTTGCGAAAGGAGCCGGGAGTGGAAGAGAAGTGCGAGAGGAGACGAGAGTTGAAAAGGAGCGTGACAGGAGTCGGGAGTGAAGATAAATGCGAGAGGAGCCGGGAGCTGAAAAGGAGCGCGAGAGGAGTCGGGAGTTGAATAGGAGCGAGAGAGGAATCGGGAGTAGAAGAGAAGAGCGAGAGGAGCTTGAAGTTGAAAAGTAGCGTGGGAGGAGTCGGGAGTTGAAGAGAAGCGTGAGAGGAGCCGGAAGTTGAAGAGAAGTGCGAGAGAAGCCGAGAGTTGAAAAGGTGTGCAAGAGGAGTCGGGAGTTGAAGAGATGTGTGAGAGGAGCTGGGAGTTTAAGAGGAGTGCAACAGGAGCCGGGGTTGAAAATGAGCCCGAGAGGAATCGGGAGTTGAAGAGAAGCGCGAGAGGAGCCGGGAGTTGAAGAGAAGCACGAGGGGAGTTTGGAGTTGAAGAGAAGCACGACAGGTGTCGGGAGTTGAAGAGAAGCGTGAGAGGAGCCGGGAGTTGGAGAGAAGCATGAGAGGAGTCGGGAGTTGAAGAAAATTGTGAGAGCAGCCGGGAGTTGAAGAGAAGTGCGAGAGGAGTCGTGAGTGAGAAGGAGCGCGAGAGGCGTCCAGAGTTGAAGAGAAGTGTGAGAGGAGCCGGGAGTTGAAGAGAAGCGCGAGAAGAGTCGGGAGTTGGAGAGAAGCGCGAGAGGAGTCGGGAGTTGGAGAGAAGCGCGAGAGGAGTCGGGAGTTGAAGAGCAGCGCGAAAGGAGCCGGGAGTTGAAGAGAAGCGCGAGAGGAGTCGGGAGTTGAAGAGGAGCGCTAGAGGAGCCAGGAGTTGAAGAGAAGCGCGAGAGGAGCCGAGAGTTGAAGAGAAGCGCGAGAGGAGCCGGGAGTTGAAGAGAAGCATGAGAGTAGCCGGGAGTTGAAGAGAAGCGCGAGAGGAGCCGGGAGTGGAAGAGAAGCGCGAGAGGAGCCGGGAGTTGAAGATAAGTGCGAGAGGAGTCGGGAGTGGAAGAGAAGCGCGAGAGGAGCCGGGAGTTGAAGATAAGTGCGAGAGGAGCCAGGAGTTGAAGAGAAGCGCGAGAGGAGCAGGGAGTTGAAGAGAAGCGCGAGAGGAGCCGGGAGTTGAAGAGAAGCGTGAGAGGAGCCGGGTGTTGAAAATGAGCCCGAGAGGAGTCATGAGTTGAAGAGGAGCCCTAGATGAACCGGGATTTGAAGAAAAGCGCAAGAGGAGTCGGAAGTTGAGCAGGAGTGCGAGAGGAGCCGGGAGTTAAAGAGAAGTGCGAGAGGAGCCGGGATCTAAAAAGGAGAGCGAGTGGAGTTTGGAGTTGAAGAGAAGCGCGAGAGGAGCTGGGAGTTTAAGAGGAGCGCGACAGGAGCCGGGGTTGAAAATGAGCCCGAGAGGAATCAGGAGTTGAAGAGAAGCGCGAGAGGATTCGGGAGTTGGAGAGAAGTGCGAGGGGATTCGGGAGTTGAAGAGAAGCGTGATAGGAGCCGTGTGTTGAAGAGAAGCGAGAGAGGAGTCGTGAGTTGAAGAGATGCGTGAGAGGAGCTGGGAGTTGAAGAGAAGCACGAGAGGAGCTGGGAGTTCAAGAGAAGTGTGAGAGGAGCCGGGAGTTGAAGAGAAGCGCGAGAGGATTCGGGAGTTGAAGAGAAGCACGAGAGGAGCCGGGTGTTGAAGAGAATCTCGAGAGGAGTCGGGAGTTGAAGAGAAGCGCGAGAGGAGCCGGAAGTTGAAGAGATGTGCGAGAGAAAGCCGAGAGTTGAAAAGGTGTGCAAGAGGAGTCGGGAGTTGGAGAGAAGCACGAGAGGAGCTGGGAGTTGAAGAGAAGTGCGAGAGAAGACGGGGATTGAAGAGGAGCTCGGAGAGGTGTCTGGTGTTGAAGAGAAGTGTGAGAGGAGCCGAGAGTTGAAGAGCAGCGTGAGAGGAACAGGAGTTGAAGAGGAGCACGAGAGGAGCCGGGAGTTAAGGAAAACTACGACAGGAGCCAGGAGTGGAAGAGAAGCGTGAGAGGAGTCGAGAGTTGTAAAGGAGCACGAGTGGAGCCAGGAGTTGAAGAGAAGCGTGCGAAGAGCCGGGAGTTGCAAAGGAGCGCGAGAGGAGCCGGGAGATGAAGAGGAGCGTGAGAGGAGCCGGGTGTTGAAAAGGAGCGCGAGAGGAGTCGGGAGTTAAAGAGAAGCACGAGAGGAGTCAGGAGTTGAAAAGGAGCACAAGTGGAGCCAGGAGTTGAAGAGGAGCGTGAGAGGAGTCCAGAGTTGAAGAGAAGCACGAGAGAGAGCAGCCGGGAGTTGAAGAGAAGTGTGAGAGGAGCCGGGAGTTGAAAAGGAGCGCGAGAGGTGTCGGGAGTTAAAGAGTAGGGCGAGAGGAGTCAGGAGTTGAAGAGAAGCGCGAGAGGAGTCGGGAGTTGGAGAGAAGCGCGAAAGGAGCCGGGAGTTGAAGAGAAGCGCGAGAGGAGCCGGGCGTTGGAGAGAAGCGCGAGAGGAGTCGGGAGTTGAAGAGAAGCGCGAGAGGAGCAGGGAGTTGAAGAGAAGCGCGAGAGGAGCAGGGAGTTGAAGAGAAGCGCGAGAGGAGCTGGGAGTTGAAGAGAAGCATGAGAGGAGCCGGGTGTTGAAAATGAGCCCCAGAGGAGTCACAAGTTGAAGAGGAGCCCGAAATGAACCGGGACTTGAAGAAAAGTGCAAGAGGAGTCGGGAGTTGAGCAGGAGTGCGAGAGGAGCCGGGAGTTAAAGAGAAGCGCGAGAGGAGTCGGGAGTTGAGGAGAAGAGCGAGTGGAGTCGGGATCTAAAAATGAGCGCGAGTGGAGTTTGGAGTTGAAAAGAAGCGCGAGAGGAGCTGAGAGTTTAAGAGGAGCGCGACAGGAGCCGGTGTTGAAATTGAGCCGGAGAGGAATCGGGAGTTGAAGAGTAGCGCGAGAGGAATCGGGAGTTGAAGAGAAGTGCGAGAGGAGATGGGGATTGAAGAGGATCTCAGAGAGGAGTCTGGTGTAGAAGACAAACGCGAGAGGAGCTGGGTGTTGAACAGAAGCGTGAGAGGAGCCGGGAGATGAAGAGAAGCTCGAGAGGAGTCGGGAGTTGGAGAGAAGCACGAGAGGAGCCCGGAGTTGAAGAGAAGCGCAAGGGGAGCCAGGAGTTGAAGAGAAGCGTGAGAGGATTCGGGAGTGGAAGAGAAGCACGAGAGGAGCTGGGAGTTGAAGAGAAGCGCGAGAGGTGTCCTGAGTTGAATAGAAGCGCGAGAAGAGTCAGGAGTTGAAGAGAAGCGTGAGAGAAGCTGGGAGTTTAAGAGGAGCGCGACAGGAGCCGGGGTTGAAAATTAGCCCTAGAGGAATCGGGAGTTGAAGAGAAGCGTGACAGGAGCCGGGAGTTGGAGAGAAGCGCGAGAGGAGTTGGGAGTTGAAGAGAAGCGCAAGAGGAGCCGGGAGTTGAAGAGATGCACAAGAGGAGTCGGGGGTTGAAGAGGAGCTAGGAGAGGAGTCAGGCGTTGAAAAGGAGCGCGAGAGGATTCGGGAGTTGAAGAGAAGCACGAGAGGAGTCGGGGGTTAAAGTGGAGCGAGGAGAGGAATCGGGAGTTGAATAGGATTGCAAGAGGAGTCTGGAGTTGGAGAGAAGCACGAGAGGAGCCGGGAGTAGAAGAGAAGTGCAAGGGGGGCCAGGAGTTGAAGAGAAGCGTGAGAGGATTCAGCAATTGAAGAGAAGTGTGAGAGGAGACGGGGATTGAAGAGGAACTCAGAGAGGAGTCTGGTGTTAAAGAGAAATGCGAGAGGAGCCGGGTGTTGAACAGAAGCGTGAGAGGAGCCAGGAGATGAAGAGAAGCGCGAGAGAAGCTGGGAGTTGATAATGAGCGCGAGAGAAGCCGGGAGTTGAAGAGATGCACGGTCGGAGACGGGAGTTGAAGAGAAGTGCCAGAGAAGCCGGGAGTGGAAGAGAAGCGTGAGAGGAGACGGGAGTTGGAGAGAAGCGTGAGAGGAGACAGGAGTTGGAGAGAAGCGTGAGAGGAGACGGGAGTTGAAGAGAAGCGTAAGAAGAGCCGGGAGTTGAAGAGAAGCGTAAGTGGAGCCGGGAGTTGAAGAGAAGCGTGAGAGGAGACGGGAGTTGGAGAGAAGCGTGAGAGGAGACGGGAGTTGAAGAGAAGCGTGAGATGAGTCAGGAGTTGGAGAGAAGCGCGAGAGAAGCTGGGAGTTGATAATGAGCGCGAGAGGAGCCGGGAGTTGAAGAGATGCACGGTCGGAGACGGGAGTTGAACAGAAGTGCCAGAGAAGCCGGGAGTGGAAGAGAAGCACGAGAGGAGCTGGGAGTTGAAGAGAAGCGCCAGAGGAGTCGGGAGTTGAAGAGAAGCGCGAGAGGAACGAGGAGTTGAAGAGAAGCGCGAGAGGAGCCGGGAGTTGAAAATGAGCCCGAGAGGAGTCGGGAGTTGAGGAGAAGCGCGAGTGGAGTCGGGAGCTAAAAAGGAGCGTGAGTGGAGTTTGGAGTTGAAGAGAAGCGCCAGAGGAGTCGGGAGTTGAAGAGATGCGCGAGAGGAGTCGGGAGGTGAAGAGAAGCACAAGAGGAGTCAGTGGTTGAAGAGGAGATAGGAGAGGAGTCTGGTGTTGAAAAGGAGCGCGAGAGGAGTCTGGAGTTGAAGAGAAGCACGAGAGGAGCCGGGAGTTGAAGAGAAGCGTGAGAGGATTCGGGAGTTGAAGAGAAGCGTGAGAGGAGACGGGAGTTGGAGAGAAGCGTGAGAGGAGACGGGAGTTGAAGAGAAGCGTGAGATGAGCCGGGAGTTGGAGAGAAGTGCGAGAGCAGCTGGGAGTTGATAATGAGCGCGAGAGGAGCCGGGAGTTGAAGAGATGCACGGTCGGAGACGGGAGTTGAACAGAAGTGCCAGAGAAGCCGGGAGTGGAAGAGAAGCACGAGAGGAGCTGGGAGTTGAAGAGAAGCGCCAGAGGAGTCGGGAGTTGAAGAGAAGCGCGAGAGGAGCGAGGAGTTTAAGAGGAGCGCGACAGGAGCCGGGGTTGAAAATGAGCCCGAGAGGAATCAGGAGTTGAAGAGAAGCGCGAGAGGATTCGGGAGTTGGAGAGAAGTGCGAGGGGATTCGGGAGTTGAAGAGAAGCGTGATAGGAGCCGTGTGTTGAAGAGAAGCAAGAGAGGAGTCGTGAGTTGAAGAGATGCGTGAGAGGAGCTGGGAGTTGAAGAGAAGCACGAGAGGAGCTGGGAGTTCAAGAGAAGTGTGAGAGGAGCCGGGAGTTGAAGAGAAGCGCGAGAGGATTCGGGAGTTGAAGAGAAGCACGAGAGGAGCCGGGTGTTGAAGAGAATCTCGAGAGGAGTCGGGAGTTGAAGAGAAGCGCGAGAGGAGCCGGAAGTTGAAGAGACGTACGAGAGAAAGCCGAGAGTTGAAAAGGTGTGCAAGAGGAGTCGGGAGTTGGAGAGAAGCACGAGAGGAGCTGGGAGTTGAAGAGAAGTGCGAGAGAAGACGGGGATTGAAGAGGAGCTCGGAGAGGTGTCTGGTGTTGAAGAGAAGTGTGAGAGGAGCCGAGAGTTGAAGAGCAGCGTGAGAGGAACAGGAGTTGAAGAGGAGCACGAGAGGAGCCGGGAGTTAAGGAAAACTACGACAGGAGCCAGGAGTGGAAGAGAAGCGTGAGAGGAGTCGAGAGTTGTAAAGGAGCACGAGTGGAGCCAGGAGTTGAAGAGAAGTGTGCGAAGAGCCGGGAGTTGCAAAGGAGCGCGAGAGGAGCCGGGAGATGAAGAGGAGCGTGAGAGGAGCCGGGTGTTGAAAAGGAGCGCGAGAGGAGTCGGGAGTTAAAGAGAAGCACGAGAGGAGTCAGGAGTTGAAAAGGAGCACAAGTGGAGCCAGGAGTTGAAGAGGAGCGTGAGAGGAGTCCAGAGTTGAAGAGAAGCGCGAGAGAGAGCAGCCGGGAGTTGAAGAGAAGTGTGAGAGGAGCCGGGAGTTGAAAAGGAGCGCGAGAGGTGTCGGGAGTTAAAGAGTAGGGCGAGAGGAGTCAGGAGTTGAAGAGAAGCGCGAGAGGAGTCGGGAGTTGGAGAGAAGCGCGAAAGGAGCCGGGAGTTGAAGAGAAGCGCGAGAGGAGCCGGGCGTTGGAGAGAAGCGCGAGAGGAGTCGGGAGTTGAAGAGAAGCGCGAGAGGAGCAGGGAGTTGAAGAGAAGCGCGAGAGGAGCAGGGAGTTGAAGAGAAGTGCGAGAGGAGCTGGGAGTTGAAGAGAAGCATGAGAGGAGCCGGGTGTTGAAAATGAGCCCCAGAGGAGTCACAAGTTGAAGAGGAGCCCGAAATGTACCGGGACTTGAAGAAAAGTGCAAGAGGAGTCGGGAGTTGAGCAGGAGTGCGAGAGGAGCCGGGAGTTAAAGAGAAGCGCGAGAGGAGTCGGGAGTTGAGGAGAAGAGCGAGTGGAGTCGGGATCTAAAAATGAGCGCGAGTGGAGTTTGGAGTTGAAAAGAAGCGTGAGAGGAGCTGAGAGTTTAAGAGGAGCGCGACAGGAGCCGGTGTTGAAATTGAGCCCGAGAGGAATCGGGAGTTGAAGAGTAGCGCGAGAGGAATCGGGAGTTGAAGAGAAGTGCGAGAGGAGATGGGGATTGAAGAGGATCTCAGAGAGGAGTCTGGTGTAGAAGACAAACGCGAGAGGAGCTGGGTGTTGAACAGAAGCGTGAGAGGAGCCGGGAGATGAAGAGAAGCTCGAGAGGAGTCGGGAGTTGGAGAGAAGCACGAGAGGAGCCCGGAGTTGAAGAGAAGCGCAAGGGGAGCCAGGAGTTGAAGAGAAGCGTGACAGGAGCCGGGAGTTGGAGAGAAGCGCGAGAGGAGTTGGGAGTTGAAGAGAAGCGCAAGAGGAGCCGGGAGTTGAAGAGATGCACAAGAGGAGTCGGGGGTTGAAGAGGAGCTAGGAGAGGAGTCAGGCGTTGAAAAGGAGCGCGAGAGGATTCGGGAGTTGAAGAGAAGCACGAGAGGAGTCGGGGGTTAAAGTGGAGCGAGGAGAGGAATCGGGAGTTGAATAGGATTGCAAGAGGAGTCTGGAGTTGGAGAGAAGCACGAGAGGAGCCGGGAGTAGAAGAGAAGTGCAAGGGGAGCCAGGAGTTGAAGAGAAGCGTGAGAGGATTCAGCAATTGAAGAGAAGTGTGAGAGGAGACGGGGATTGAAGAGGAACTCAGAGAGGAGTCTGGTGTTAAAGAGAAATGCGAGAGGAGCCGGGTGTTGAACAGAAGCGTGAGAGGAGCCAGGAGATGAAGAGAAGCGCGAGAGAAGCTGGGAGTTGATAATGAGCGCGAGAGAAGCCGGGAGTTGAAGAGATGCACGGTCGGAGACGGGAGTTGAAGAGAAGTGCCAGAGAAGCCGGGAGTGGAAGAGAAGCGTGAGAGGAGACGGGAGTTGGAGAGAAGCGTGAGAGGAGACAGGAGTTGGAGAGAAGCGTGAGAGGAGACGGGAGTTGAAGAGAAGCGTAAGAAGAGCCGGGAGTTGAAGAGAAGCGTAAGTGGAGCCGGGAGTTGAAGAGAAGCGTGAGAGGAGACGGGAGTTGGAGAGAAGCGTGAGAGGAGACGGGAGTTGAAGAGAAGCGTGAGATGAGTCGGGAGTTGGAGAGAAGCGCGAGAGAAGCTGGGAGTTGATAATGAGCGCGAGAGGAGCCGGGAGTTGAAGAGATGCACGGTCGGAGACGGGAGTTGAACAGAAGTGCCAGAGAAGCCGGGAGTGGAAGAGAAGCACGAGAGGAGCTGGGAGTTGAAGAGAAGCGCCAGAGGAGTCGGGAGTTGAAGAGAAGCGCGAGAGGAACGAGGAGTTGAAGAGAAGCGCGAGAGGAGCCGGGAGTTGAAAATGAGCCCGAGAGGAGTCGGGAGTTGAGGAGAAGCGCGAGTGGAGTCGGGAGCTAAAAAGGAGCGTGAGTGGAGTTTGGAGTTGAAGAGAAGCGCCAGAGGAGTCGGGAGTTGAAGAGATGCGCGAGAGGAGTCGGGAGGTGAAGAGAAGCACAAGAGGAGTCAGTGGTTGAAGAGGAGATAGGAGAGGAGTCTGGTGTTGAAAAGGAGCGCGAGAGGAGTCTGGAGTTGAAGAGAAGCACGAGAGGAGCCGGGAGTTGAAGAGAAGCGTGAGAGGATTCGGGAGTTGAAGAGAATTGCGAGAGGAGACGGGGATTGACGAGGAGCTCGGAGAGGAGTCTGGTGTAGAAGACAAACGCGAGAGGAGCTGGGTGTTGAACAGAAGCGTGAGAGGAGCCGGGAGATGAAGAGAAGCTCGAGAGGAGTCGGGAGTTGGAGAGAAGCACGAGAGGAGCCCGGAGTTGAAGAGAAGCGCAAGGGGAGCCAGGAGTTGAAGAGAAGCGTGAGAGGATTCGGGAGTGGAAGAGAAGCACGAGAGGAGCTGGGAGTTGAAGAGAAGCGCGAGAGGTGTCCTGAGTTGAAGAGAAGCGCGAGAAGAGTCAGGAGTTGAAGAGAAGCGCGAGAGAAGCTGGGAGTTTAAGAGGAGCGCGACAGGAGTCGGGAGTTGAAGAGAAGCGCGAGAGGAGTCTGGAGTTGAAAAGAAGTGCGAGAGAAGCCGGGAATTGAAAATGAGCCCGAGAGGAGCCGGGAGTTGAGGAGAAGCGCGAGTGGAGTCGGGAGCTAAAAAGGAGCGCAAGTGGAGTTTGGAGTTGAAGAGAAACGCGAGAGGAGCTGAGAGTTTAAGAGGAGCGCGACAGAAGCCGGGGTTGAAATTGAGCCCGAGAGGAATCGGGAGTTGAAGAGGAGCGCGAGAGGAGCCAGGAGTTGGAGAGAAGTGCGATAGGAGTCGGTAGTTGAAGAGGAGCCCTAGAGAAACCGGGAGTTGAAGAGAAGCGTGAGAGGAGTCGGGAATTGAAGAGAATCGCGAGAGGAATCGGGAGTTGAAGAGGAGCGCGAGAGGAGTCAGGAGTTGAAGAGAAGCGGGAGAGAAGCTGGGAGTTTATAAGGAGCGCGGGAGGCATGCAGAGTTGAAGAGAAGCACAAGAGGAGCCGGGAGTTGAAGAGAAGCGTGAGAGGAGCCGGGAGTTGAAGAGAAGTGCGAGAGGAGTCGGGAGTTGAAGAGAAGCGTAAGAGGAACCGGGTGATGAAGAGTATCTCGAGAGGAGTCGGGAGTTAAAGAGAAGCACGAGAGAAGTCGGGAGTTGAAGGGAAGCACGAGGGGAGTTTGCAGTTGAAGAGAAGCACGACAGGAGTCAGGAGTTGAAGAGAAGCTCGAGAGGAGCCGGGAGTTGAAGGGAAGCCCGAGGTCAGCAGGGAGTTGAAGAGGAGCGTGAGAGGAGCCGGGAGTTGAAGAGATATGCGAAAGGAGCCGGGAGTGGAAGAGAAGTGCAAGAGGAGCCGAGAGTTGAAAAGGAGCGTGAGACGAGTCGGGAGTGAAGATAAATGCGAGAGGAGCCGGGAGCTGAAAAGGAGCGCGAGAGGAGTCGGGAGTTGAATAGGAGTGAGAGAGGAGTCCGTAGTAGAAGAGAAGAGTGAGAGGAGCTGGGAGTTGAAAAGGAGCGTGGGAGGAGTCGGGAGTTGAAGAGAAGCGCGAGAGGGGCTGGGAGTTGAAGAGAAGTGCGAGAGAAGCCGAGAGTTGAAAAGGTGTGCAAGAGGAGTCGGGAGCTGAAGAGATGTGTGAGAGGAGCCGGGAGTAGAAGAGAAGCGCAAGAGGAGTCATGAGTTGAGAAGGAGCGCGAGAGGCGTCCAGAGTTGAAGAGAAGTGTGAGAGGAACCGGGAGTTGAAGAGAAGCGCGAGAGGAGCTGGGAGTTGATGAGAAGCGTGAGAGGAGCCGGGAGTTGAAGAGAAGCGTGAGAGGAGTCGGGAGTTGAAGAGAAGCGCGAGAGGAGCTGGGAGTTGAAGAGAAGCACGAGAGAAGCTGGGAGTTCATAAGGAGCGCGAGAGGCATCCAGAGTTGAAGAGAAGCGTGAGATGAGGCGAGAGTTGAAGAGACGTGCGAGAGGAGACTAGAGTTGAAGAGAAGCTCGAGAGGAGTCGGGAGTTAAAGAGAAGCACGAGAGAAGTCGGGAGTTGAAGGGAAGGGCGAGGGGAGTCGGGAGTTGAAGAGAAGCACGACAGGAGTCGGGAGTTGAAGAGAAGCTCGAGAGGAGCCGCGAGTTGAAGTGAAGCGCGAGAGCAGCAGGGAGTTGAAGAGGAGCGATAGAGGAGCCGGGAGTTGAAGAGAAGCGCAAGTGGAGCCAGGTGTTGAAGAGAAGTGCGAGTGGAACCGGGAGTTGAAAAGGAGTGCAAGAGGAGTCGGGAGTTGAAAAGGAGCAAGAGAGGAGTCGGGAGTTGAGGAGAAGCGTGAGAGGAGCCGGGAGTTGAAGAGATGTGCGAGAGGTGCCGAGAGTTGAAAAGGAGCGTGAGAGGAGTCGGGAGTTGAAGAGAAGCGCAAGTGGAGCCAGGTGTTGAAGAGAAGTGCGAGTGGAACCGAGAGTTGAAAAGGAGCGCAAGAGGAGTCGGGAGTTGAAAAGGAGCAAGAGAGGAATCGGGAGTTGAGGAGAAGCGTGAGAGGAGCCGGGAGTTGAAGAGAAGCAGAAGAGGAGTCGGGGGTTGAAGTGGAGCTAGGAGAGCAGTCAGGTGTTGAAAAGGCGGTCGAGAGGAGTCTGGAGTTGGAGAGAAGCAGGAGAGGAGCCGGGAGTAGAAGAGAAGTGCTAGGGGAGCCAGGAGTTGAAGAGAAGCGCGAGAGGAGACGGGGATTGAAGAGAAGCGCGAGAGAAGCCGGGTGTTGAACAGAAGCGTGAAAGGAGCCGGGAGATGAAGAGAAGCGCGAGAGAAGCTGGGAGTTGATAATAAGCGCGAGAAGAGTCGCGAGTTGAAGAGAAGCGCGAGAGGAGCCGGGAGTTGAAGAGAAGCGCAAGAGGATTCGGGAGCTGGAGAGAAGCGCGAGGGGATTCGGGAGTTGAAGAGAAGCGTGAGAGGAGCCGTGTGTTGAAGAGAATCAAGAGAGGAGTCGTGAGTTGAAGAGAAGCGCGGGAGGATTCAGGAGTTGAAGAGAAGCGTGAGAGGAGCGTGAGAGGAGCCGGGAGTTGAAAAGAAGCACGAGAGGAGATGGGAGTTGAAGAGAAGCGCGAGTGGAGTCGGGAGTTGAAGAGAAGCACGAGAGGAGCTGGGAGTTGAAGAGAAGTGTGAGAGGAGCCGGGTGTTGAACAGAAGCACGAGAGGAGCAGGGAGTTGAAGAGAAGTGTGAGAGGAGCCGGGTGTTGAAGAGAAGCACGAGAGGAGTCGGGAGTTAAAGAGAAGCATGAGAGAGGTCGGGAGTTGAAGTGAAGCGCGAGGGGACTTGGGAGTTGAAGAGAAGCACGACAGGAGTCGGGAGTTGAAGAGCAGCGCAAGTGGAGTCAGGAGCTAAAAAGGAGCGCGAGTGGAGTCTGGAGTTGAAGAGGAGCGCGAGAGGAGCCGGGAGTTGAAGAGAAGCGCGAGAGGAGCCGGGAGTTGAAGAGAAGCGCGAGAGGAGCTGGGAGGTGAAGAGAAGCATGAGAGTAGCCGGGAGTTGAAGAGAAGCGCGAGAGGAGCCGGGAGTGGAAGAGAAGCGCGAGAGGAGCCGGGAGTTGAAGATAAGTGCGAGAGGAGTCGGGAGTTGAAGAGAAGCGCGAGAGGAGCAGGGAGTTGAAGAGACGCGCGAGAGGAGCCGGGAGTTGAAGAGAAGCGTGAGAGGAGCCGGGAGTTGAAGAGAAGCATGAGAGTAGCCGGGAGTTGAAGAGAAGCGCGAGAGGAGCCGGGAGTGGAAGAGAAGCGCGAGAGGAGCCGGGAGTTGAAGATAAGTGCGAGAGGAGTCGGGAGTGGAAGAGAAGCGCGAGAGGAGCCGGGAGTTGAAGATAGGTGCGAGAGGAGCCGGGAGTTGAAGAGAAGCGCGAGAGGAGCAGGGAGTTGAAGAGAAGTGCGAGAGGAGCCGGGAGTTGAAGAGAAGCGTGAGAGGAGCCGGGTGTTGAAAATGAGCCCGAGAGGAGTCATGAGTTGAAGAGGAGCCCTAGATGAACCGGGATTTGAAGAAAAGCGCAAGAGGAGTCGGAAGTTGAGCAGGAGTGCGAGAGGAGCCGGGAGTTAAAGAGAAGTGCGAGAGGAGCCGGGATCTAAAAAGGAGAGCGAGTGGAGTTTGGAGTTGAAGAGAAGCGCGAGAGGAGCTGGGAGTTTAAGAGGAGCGCGACAGGAGCCGGGGTTGAAAATGAGCCCGAGAGGAATCGGGAGTTGAAGAGAAGCGCGAGAGGATTCGGGAGTTGGAGAGAAGCACGAGAGGAGCCGGGTGTTGAAGAGAATCTCGAGAGGAGTCGGGAGTTGAAGAGAAGCGCGAGAGGAGCTGGGAGTTGAAGAGAAGTGTGAGAGGAGCCGGGTGTTGAACAGAAGCACGAGAGGAGCAGTGAGTTGAAGAGAATCTCGAGAGGAGTCGGGAGTTGAAGAGAAGCGCGAGAGGAGCCGGAAGTTGAAGAGACGTGCGAGAGAAAGCCGAGAGTTGAAAAGGTGTGCAAGAGGAGTCGGGAGTTGGAGAGAAGCACGAGAGGAGCTGGGAGTTGAAGAGAAGTGCGAGAGAAGACGGGGATTGAAGAGGAGCTCGGAGAGGTGTCTGGTGTTGAAGAGAAGTGTGAGAGGAGCCGAGAGTTGAAGAGCAGCGTGAGAGGAACAGGAGTTGAAGAGGAGCACGAGAGGAGCCGGGAGTTAAGGAAAACTACGACAGGAGCCAGGAGTGGAAGAGAAGCGTGAGAGGAGTCGAGAGTTGTAAAGGAACACGAGTGGAGCCAGGAGTTGAAGAGAAGCGTGCGAAGAGCCGGGTGTTGCAAAGGAGCGCGAGAGGAGCCGGGAGATGAAGAGGAGCGTGAGAGGAGCCGGGTGTTGAAAAGGAGCGCGAGAGGAGTCGGGAGTTAAAGAGAAGCACGAGAGGAGTCAGGAGTTGAAAAGGAGCACAAGTGGAGCCAGGAGTTGAAGAGGAGCGTGAGAGGAGTCCAGAGTTGAAGAGAAGCGCGAGAGAGAGCAGCCGGGAGTTGAAGAGAAGTGTGAGAGGAGCCGGGAGTTGAAAAGGAGCGCGAGAGGTGTCGGGAGTTAAAGAGTAGGGCGAGAGGAGTCAGGAGTTGAAGAGAAGCGCGAGAGGAGTCGGGAGTTGGAGAGAAGCGCGAAAGGAGCCGGGAGTTGAAGAGAAGCGCGAGAGGAGCCGGGCGTTGGAGAGAAGCGCGAGAGGAGTCGGGAGTTGAAGAGAAGCGCGAGAGGAGCAGGGAGTTGAAGAGAAGTGCGAGAGGAGCAGGGAGTTGAAGAGAAGCGCGAGAGGAGCTGGGAGTTGAAGAGAAGCATGAGAGGAGCCGGGTGTTGAAAATGAGCCCCAGAGGAGTCACAAGTTGAAGAGGAGCCCTATATGAACCGGGATTTGAAGAAAAGCGCAAGAGGAGTCGGGAGTTGAGCAGGAGTGCGAGAGGAGCCGGGAGTTAAAGAGAAGCGCGAGAGGAGTCGGGAGTTGAGGAGAAGTGCGAGTGGAGTCGGGATCTAAAAATGAGCGCGAGTGGAGTTTGGAGTTGAAGAGAAGCGCAAGAGAAGCTGGGAGTTTAAGAGGAGCACGACAGGAGCCGGGGTTGAAAATGAGCCCGAGAGGAATCGGGAGTTGAAGAGAAGCGCGAGAGGATTCGGGAGCTGGAGAGAAGCGCGAGGGGATTCGGGAGTTGAAGAGAAGCGTGAGAGGAGCCGTGTGTTGAAGAGAATCAAGAGAGGAGTCGTGAGTTGAAGAGAAGCGCGGGAGGATTCAGGAGTTGAAGAGAAGCGTGAGAGGAGCGTGAGAGGAGCCGGGAGTTGAAAAGAAGCACGAGAGGAGATGGGAGTTGAAGAGAAGTGTGAGAGGTGCCGGGAGTTGAAGAGAAGCGCGAGAGGATTGTGGAGTTGAAGAGAAGCGAGGCAGGAGCCGGGACTTCAAGAGGAGCGTGAGAGAAGCTGGGAGTTGAAGAGAAGCACGAGAGGAGCCGGGTGTTGAACAGAAGCACGAGAGGAGCTGGGAGTTGAAGAGAAGTGTGAGAGGAGCAGAAAGTTGAAGAGAAGCGCAAGTGGAGTCGGGAGTTGAAGAGAAGCACGAGAGGAGCTGGGAGTTGAAGAGAAGTGTGAGAGGAGCCGGGTGTTGAACAGAAGCACGAGAGGAGCAGGGAGTTGAAGTGTGAGAGGAGCCGGGTGTTGAAGAGAAGCACGAGAGGAGTCGGGAGTTGAAGAACAGAGCAAGTGGAGTCAGGAGCTAAAAAGGAGCGCGAGTGGAGTCTGGAGTTGAAGAGGAGCGCGAGAGGAGCCGGGAGTTGAAGAGAAGCGCGAGAAGAGTCGGGAGTTGAAGAGAAGCGCGAGAGAAGCTGGGAGTTTATAAGGAGCGCAAGAGGCATCCAGAGTTGAAGAGAAGCGTAAGAGGAGCCGGGAGTTGAAGAGAAGCGCGAGAGGAGCCAGGAGTTGAAGAGAAGCGCGAGAGGAGTCAAGAGTTGAAGAGAAGCGTAAGAGGAGCCGGGAGTTGAAGAGAAGCGCGAGAGGAGCCAGGAGTTGAAGAGAAGCGCGAGAGGATTCAAGAGTTGAAGAGAACCGTAAGAGGAGCCGGGTGTTGAAGAGAAGGTCGAGAGGAGTCGGGAGTTAAAGAGAAGCGCGAGAGGAGTCTGGAGTTAAAGAGAAGCGCGAGAGGAGCCGGGAGTTGAAGGGAAGCGCAGGAGGAGTCAGGAGTTGAAGAGAAGCGTGAGAGGAGCCAGGTGTTGAAGAGAAGCGCGAGAGGAGTCGGGAGTTAAAGAGAAGCACGAGAGAAGTCGGGAGTTGAAGGGAAGCGCGAGAGCAGCAGCGAGTTGACGAGGAGCGCTAGAGGAGCCGGGAGTTGAAGAGAAGTGCGAGAGGAGCTGAGAGTTGAAAAGGAGCGTGAGAGGAGTCGGGAGTGAAGATAAATGCGAGAGGAGCCGGGAGCTGAAAAGGAGCGCGAGAGGAGTCGGGTGTTGAATAGGAGCGAGAGAGGAGCCGGGAGTGGAAGAGAAGAGCGAGAGGAGGTGGGAGTTGAAAAGGAGCGTGGGAGGAGTCGGGAGTTGAAGAGAAGCGCGAGGGGAGCTGGGAGTTGAAAAGGAGTGCAAGAGGAGTCG
Source organism: Cetorhinus maximus (assembly GCF_964194155.1). Lineage (NCBI taxonomy): Eukaryota > Metazoa > Chordata > Chondrichthyes > Lamniformes > Cetorhinidae > Cetorhinus > Cetorhinus maximus. Next base: position 76,218,111 of record NC_135884.1, on the reverse strand, counting down.
GGAGTTGAAGAGAAGTGCGAGAGAAGCTGAGAGTTGAAAAGGAGTGCAAGGGGAGCCAGGAGCTGAAGAGAAGCGTGAGATGAGGCGAGAGTTGAAGAGAAGTGCGAGAGGAGACTAGAGTTGAAGAGAAGCTCGAGAGGAGTCGGGAGTTAAAGAGAAGCACGAGAGAAGTCGGGAGTTGAAGGGAAGCGTGAGGGGAGTCGGGAGTTGAAGAGAAGCACGACAGGAGTCGGGAGTTGAAGAGAAGCTCGAGAGGAGCCGGGAGTTGAAGGGAAGCACGAGAGGAGCCGGGAGTTGAAGGGAAGCGCGAGGGCAGCAGGGAGTTGAAGAGAAGCACAAGAGGATTCGGGAACTGAAGAGAAGCACGAGAGGAGCCGGGAGTTGAAGGGAAGCGCAAGGGCAGCAGGGAGTTGAAGAGAAGCACAAGAGGATTCGGGAGTTGAAGAGAAGCGCGAGAGGAGCCGAGAGTTGAAAAGGAGCACGAGAGGAGTCGGGAGTTGAAGGGAAGCGCGAGAGGAGTCGGGAGTTGAAGAGAATCGTGAGAGGAGCCGGGAGTTGAAGAGAAGTGCGAGAGGAGCCGAGAGTTGAAAAGGAGCGTGAGAGGAGTCGGGAGTTGAAAAGGAGCAAGAGAGGAGTCGGGAGTTGAGGAGAAGCGTGAGAGGAGCCGGGAGTTGATGAGAAGCAGAAGAGGAGTCGGGGGTTGAAGTGGAGCTAGGAGAGGAGTCAGGTGTTGAAAAGGAGAGCAAGAGGAGTCTGGAGTTGGAGAGAAGCAGGAGAGGAGCCGGGAGTAGAAGAGAAGTGCAAGGGGAGCCAGGAGTTGAAAAGAAGCGTGAGAGGAGCCGGGAGTTGAAGAGAAGTGCGAGAGGAGCCAGGAGTTGAAGAGAAGCGCGAGAGGATACGGGGATTGAAGAGGAGCTCGGAGAGGAGTCTGGTGTTGAAGAGAAGTGCGAGAGGAGCCTGGTGTTGAACAGAAGCGTGAGAGGAGCCGGGAGTTGAACAGAAGCGTGAGTGGAGCCGGGAGATGAAGAGAAGCGCGAGAGAAGCTGGGAGTTGATAATGAGCGCGAGAGGAGCCGTGAGTTGAAGAGAAGCACGGACGGAGCCGGGAGTTGAAGAGATGCGCGAGAGAAGCCGGGAGTGGAAGAGAAGCGCGAGAGGAGTCAGGAGATGAAGAGAAGCGCAAGAGAAGCTGGGAGTTTATAAGGAGCGCGAGAGGCGTCCAGAGCTGGAGAGAAGCGTGAAATGAGCCGGGAATTGAAGAGAAGCGCGAGAAGAGTCAGGAGTTGAAGAGAAGCGCGAGAGGAGCCAGGAGTTGAAGAGAAGCGCTGGAGAAGTCGGAAGTTGAAGAGAAGCGCGAGAGGAGTCGGGAGTTGAAGAGAAGCGCGAGATGAGCCGAGAGTTGAAGAGAAGCGCGAGCGGAGCCGGGAGTTGAAGAGAAGTGCGAGAGGAGCAGGGAGTTGAAGAGAAGCGCGAGACCAGCCGGGAGTTGAAGAGAAGCGTCAGAGGAGCCGGGTGTTGAAAATGAGCCCGAAAGGAGTCGCGAGTTGAAGAAGAGCCCTAGATGAACCGGGAGTTGAAGAAAAGAGCAAGAGGAGTCGGGAGTTGAGCAGGATTGTGAGAGGAGCCGGGGGTTAAAGAGAAGCGCGAGAAGAGTCAGGAGTTGAGGAGAAGCGCGAGACGAGCTGGGAGTTTAAGAGAAGCGCGACAGGAGCCGGGGTTGAAAATGAACCCGAGAAGAATCGGGGGTTGAAGAGGAGCGCGAGAGGATTCGGGAGTTGGCGAGAAGCGCGAGAGGATTCGGGAGTTGAAGAGAGGCGCGAGAGGAGCCAGGAGTTGAAGAGAAGTGCGAGAGAAGCTCGGAGTTGAGAAGGAGCGCGAGGGGAGCTGGGAGTTGAAAAGGAGTGCAAGATGAGTCGGGAGTTGAAGAGAAGTGCGAGAGAAGCTGAGAGTTGAAAAGGAGTGCAAGGGGAGCCGGGAGCTGAAGAGAAGCGTGAGATGAGGCGAGAGTTGAAGAGAAGTGCGAGAGGAGACTAGAGTTGAAGAGAAGCTCGAGAGGAGTCGGGAGTTAAAGAGAAGCACGAAAGAAGTCGGGAGTTGAAGGGAAGCGTGAGGGGAGTCGGGAGTTGAAGAGAAGCACGACAGGAGTCGGGAGTTGAAGAGAAGCTCGAGAGGAGCCGGGAGTTGAAGGGAAGCACGAGAGGAGCCGGGAGTTGAAGAGAGGCGCGAGAGGAGCCAGGAGTTGAAGAGAAGTGCGAGAGAAGCTCGGAGTTGAGAAGGAGCGCGAATGGAGTTGAAGAGAAGCGCGAGAGGAGCTGGGAGTTTAAGAGGAGCGCGACAGGTGCCGGGGTTGAAAATGAGCCCGAGAAGAATCGGGAGTTGAAGAGGAGCGCGAGAGGATTCGGGAGTTGGAGAGAAGCGCGAGAGGATTCGGGAGTTGAAGAGAAGCACGAGAGGTGTCCAGAGTTGAAGAGAAGCACGACAGGAGTCGGGAGTTGAAGAGAAGCTCGAGAGGAGCCGGGAGTTTAAGGGAAGTGCGAGAGCAGCAAGGAGTTGAAGAGGAGCGCTAGAGGAGCCGGGAGTTGAAGAGATATGCGAAAGGAGCCGGGAGTGGAAGAGAAGTGTGAGAGGAGCCGAGAGTTGAAAAGGAGCGTGAGAGGAGTCGGGAGTTGAAGTGAAATGCGAGAGGAGCCGGGAGCTGATAAGGAGCGAGAGAGGAGTCGGGAGTTGAAGAGAATCGTGAGAGGAGTCGGTGTTGAAGAGAAGCGCAAGTGGAGCCAGGTGTTTAAGAGAAGTGCGAGTGGAACCGGGAGTTGAAAAGGAGCGCATGAGGAGTAGGGAGTTGAAAAGGAGCGAGAGAGGAGTCGGGAGTTGAGGAGAAGCGCGAGAGGAGTCGGGGGTTGAAGAGGAGCGTGAGAGGAGCCGGGAGTTGAAGAGAAGCACAAGAGGAGTCGAGGGTTAAAGTGGAGCTAGGAGAGGAATCGGGAGTTGAAAAGGATTGCGAGAGGAGTCTGGAGTTGGAGAGAAGCACGAGAGAAGCCGGGAGTAGAAGAGAAGTGCAAGGGGAGCCAGGAGTTGAAGAGAAGCGTGAGAGGATTCAGCAGTTGAAGAGAAGTGCGAGAGGAGACGGGGATTGAAGAGGAACTCAGAGAGGAGTCTGGTGTTAAAGAGAAATGCAAGAGGAGCCGGGTGTTGAACAGAAGCGTGAGAGGAGCCAGGAGATGAAGAGAATTGCGAGAGAAGCTGGGAGTTGATAATGAGCGCGAGAGGAGCCGGGAGTTGAAGAGATGCACGGTCGGAGACGGGAGTTGAAGAGAAGCGCCAGAGAAGCCGGGAGTGGAAGAGAAGCACGAGAGGAGCTGGGAGTTGAAGAGAAGCGTCAGAGGAGTCGGGAGTTGAAGAGAAGCGCGAGAGGAGTGAGGAGTTGAAGAGAAGCGCGAGAGGAGCCGGGAGTTGAAAATGAGCCCGAAAGGAGTCGGGAGTTGAGGAGAAGCGCAAGTGGAGTCGGGAGCTAAAAAGGAGCGCAAGTGGAGTTTGGAGTTGAAGAGAAGAGCGAGACGAGTCGGGAGTTGAAGAGAAGCGCGAGAGGAGCTGAGAGTTTAAGAGGAGCGCGACAGAAGCCGGGGTTGAAATTGATCCCGAGAGGAATCGGGAGTTGAAGAGGAGCGCGAGAGGAGCCAGGAGTTGGAGAGAAGTGCGAAAGGAGTCGGTAGTTGAAGAGGAGCCCTAGAGAAACTGGGAGTTGAAGAGAAGCGTGAGAGGAGTCGGGAATTGAAGAGAAGCGCGAGAGGAATCGGGAGTTGAAGAGGAGCACGAGAGGAGTCAGGAGTTGAAGAGAAGCGGGAGAGAATCTGGGAGTTTATAAGGAGCGCGGGAGGCATGCAGAGTTGAAGAGAAGCGTAAGAGGAGCCGGGAGTTGAAGAGAAGCGTGAGAGGAGCCGGGAGTTGAAGAGAAGCGCGAGAGGAGTCGGGAGTTGAAGAGAAGCATAAGAGGAACCGGGTGATGAAGAGTATCTCGAGACGAGTCGGGAGTTAAAGAGAAGCACGAGAGAAGTCAGGAGTTGAAGGGAAGCACGAGGGGAGTTTGGAGTTGAAGATAAGCACGACAGGAGTCGGGAGTTGAAGAGAAGCTCGAGAGGAGCCGAGAGTCGAAGGGAAGCCCGAGGTCAGCAGGGAGTTGAAGAGGAGCGTGAGAGGAGCCGGGAGTTGAAGAGATATGTGAAAGGAGCCGGGAGTGGAAGAGAAGTGCGAGAGGAGCCGAGAGTTGAAAAGGAGCGTGAGACGAGTCGGGAGTGAAGATAAATGCGAGAGGAGCCGGGAGCTGAAAAGGAGCGCGAGAGGAGTCAGGAGTTGAATAGGAGCGAGAGAGGAGTCTGTAGTAGAAGAGAAGAGTGAGAGGAGCTGGGAGTTGAAAAGGAGCGTGGGAGGAGTCGGGAGTTGAAGAGAAGCGCGAGAGGAGCCGGGAGTTGAAGAGAAGTGCGAGAGAAGCCGAGAGTTGAAAAGGTGTGCAAGAGGAGTCGGGAGCTGAAGAGATGTGTGAGAGGAGCCGGGAGTAGAAGAGAAGCGCAAGAGGAGTCATGAGTTGAGAAGGAGCGCGAGAGGCGTCCAGAGTTGAAGAGAAGTGTGAGAGGAACCGGGAGTTGAAGAGAAGCGCGAGAGGAGCTGGGAGTTGATGAGAAACGTGAGAGGAGCCGGGAGTTGAAGAGAAGCGTGAGAGGAGTCGGGAGTTGAAGAGAAGCGCGAGAGGAGCTGGGAGTTGAAGAAAAGCACGAGAGAAGCTGGGAGTTCATAAGGAGCGCGAGAGGCATCCAGAGTTGAAGAGAAGCGTAAGAGGAGCCGGGAGTTGAAGAGAAGCGTGAGATGAGGCGAGAGTTGAAGAGAAGTGCGAGAGGAGACTAGAGTTGAAGAGAAGCTCGAGAGGAGTCGGGAGTTAAAGAGAAGCACGAGAGAAGTCGGGAGTTGAAGGGAAGCGCGAGGGGAGTCGGGAGTTGAAGAGAAGCACGACAGGAGTCGGGAGTTGAAGAGAATCTCGAGAGGAGCCGGGAGTTGAAGTGAAGCGCGAGAGCAGCAGGGAGTTGAAGAGGAGCGCTAGAGGAGCCGGGAGTTGAAGAGATATGCGACAGGTGCCGAGAGTTGAAAAGGAGCATGAGAGGAGTCGGGAGTTGAAAAGGAGCAAGAGAGGACTCGGGAGTTGAGGAGAAGCGTGAGAGGAGCCGGGAGTTGAAGAGAAGCAGAAGAGGAGTCGGGGGTTGAAGTGGAGCTAGGAGAGGAGTCAGGTGTTGAAAAGGCGGTCGAGAGGAGTCTGGAGTTGGAGAGAAGCAGGAGAGGAGCCGGGAGTAGAAGAGAAGTGCAAGGGGAGCCAGGAGTTGAAAAGAAGCGTGAGAGGATTCGGGAGTTGAAGAGAAGTGTGAGAGGAGCCGGGAGTTGAAGAGATGTGCGAGAGGTGCCGAGAGTTGAAAAGGAGCGTGAGAGGAGTCGGGAGTTGAAGAGAAGCGCAAGTGGAGCCAGGTGTTGAAGAGAAGTGCGAGTGGAACCGGGAGTGGAAAAGGAGCGCAAGAGGAGTCGGGAGTTGAAAAGGAGCAAGAGAGGAATCGGGAGTTGAGGAGAAGCGTGAGAGGAGCCGGGAGTTGAAGAGAAGCAGAAGAGGAGTCGGGGTTTGAAGTGGAGCTAGGAGAGGAGTCAGGTGTTGAAAAGGCGGTCGAGAGGAGCCTGGAGTTGGAGAGAAGCAGGAGAGGAGCCGGGAGTAGAAGAGAAGTGCAAGGGGAGCCAGGAGTTGAAAAGAAGCGTGAGAGGATTCGGGAGTTGAAGAGAAGTGTGAGAGGAGCCGGGAGTTGACGAGAAGTGCAAGGGGAGCCAGGAGTTGAAGAGAAGCGCGAGAGGAGACGGGGATTGAAGAGGAGCTCGGAGAGGAGTCTGGTTTGAAGAGAAGCGCGAGAGGAGCCGAATGTTGAAAAGAAGCGTGAAAGGAGCCGGGAGATGAAGAGAAGCGCGAGAGAAGCTGGGAGTTGATAATAAGCGCGAGAAGAGTCGGGAGTTGAAGAGAAGCGCGAGAGGAGCCGGGAGTTGAAGAGAAGCGCGAGAGGAGCCGGGAGTTGAAGAGAAGCGCGAGAGGAGCCGGGAGTTGAAGAGAAGCGCGAGAGAAGCCGGGAGTGGAAGAGAAGCGCAAGAGAAGCCGGGAGTGGAAGAGAAGTGCGAGAGGAGTCGGGAGATGAAGAGAAGCGCGAGAGAAGCTGGGAGTTTATAAGGAGCACGACAGGCGTCCAGAGCTGGAGAGAAGCGTGAAATGGGCCGGGAGTTGAAGAGAAGCGCGAGAAGAGTCGGGAGGTGAAGAGAAGCGCTGGAGGAGTCGGGAGTTGGAGAGAAGCGCGAGAGGAGTCGGGAGTTGAAGAGAAGCGCGAGAGGAGCCGGGAGTTGAAGAGAAGTGCGAGAGGAGCCAGGAGTTGAAGAGAAGCGCGAGAGGAGCCGGGAGTTGAAGAGAGGCGCGAGAGGAGCCGGGAGTTGAAATTGAGCCCGAGAGGAGTCGTGAGTTGAAGAAGAGCCCTAGATGAACCGGGAGTTGAAGAAAAGAGCAAGAGGAGTCGGGAGTTGATCAGGTTTGTGAGAGGAGCCGGGGGTTAAAGAGAAGCGCGAGAAGAGTCGGGAGTTGAGGAGAAGCGCGAGACCAGCTGGGTGTTTAAGAGGAGCGCGACAGGAGCCGGGGTTGAAAATGAGCCCGAGAAGAATCGGGAGTTGAAGAGGAGCGCGAGAGGATTCGGGAGTTGAACAGAAGCGTGAGAGGAGCCAGGAGTTGAGAAGGAGCGCGAGTGAAGTTTGGTATTGAAGAGAAGCGTGAGAGGAGCTGGAAGTTTAAGAGGAGCGCGACAGGAGCCGGGGTTGAAAATGAGCCCGAGAAGAAACGGGAGTTGAAGAGGAGCGCGAGAGGATTCGGGAGTTGGAGAGAAGCACGAGAGGATTCGGGAGTTGAAAGGAAGCGTGAGAGGAGCCAGGAGTTGAAGGGAAGCACGAGAGGAGCCGGGTGTTGAAAAGGAGCCCGAGAGGAATCAGGAGTTGAAAAGGAACACGAGAGGAGGCGGGAGTTCGAGAGAAGCACGAGAGGAGTCATGAGTTGAGAAGGAGCGCAAGAGGCGTCCAGAGTTGAAGAGCCGCGTGAGAGGAGCCGAGAGTTGAAGAGAAGCACGAGAGAAGTCGGGAGCTGAAGGGAAGCGCGAAGGGAGTCGGGAGTTGAAGAGAAGCTCGAGAGGAGCCAGGAGTTGAAGGGAAGTGCGAGAGCAGCAAGGAGTTGAAGAGGAGCGCGAGAGGATTCGGGAGTTGGAGAGAAGCACGAGAGGATTCGGGAGTTGAAAGGAAGCGTGAGAGGAGCCAGGAGTTGAAGAGAAGCAGGAGAGGAGCCGGGTGTTGAAAAGGAGCCCGAGAGGAATCAGGAGTTGAAAAGGAACACGAGAGGAGGCGGGAGTTCGAGAGAAGCACGAGAGGAGTCATGAGTTGAGAAGGAGCGCAAGAGGCGTCCAGAGTTGAAGAGAAGCGTGAGAGGAGCCGAGAGTTGAAGAGAAGCACGAGAGAAGTCGGGAGCTGAAGGGAAGCGCGAAGGGAGTCGGGAGTTGAAGAGAAGCTCGAGAGGAGCCAGGAGTTGAAGGGAAGTGCGAGAGCAGCAAGGAGTTGAAGAGGAGCGCTAGAGGAGCCGGAAGTTGAAGAGATATGCGAAAGGAGCCGGGAGTGGAAGAGAAGTGCGAGAGGAGCTGAGAGTTGGAAAGGAGCATGAGAGGAGTCGGGAGTTGAAGTGAAATGCGAGAGGAGCCGGGAGCTGATAAGGAGCGAGAGAGGAGTCGGGAGTTGAAGAGAATCGTGAGAGGAGTCGGTGTTGAAGAGAAGCGCAAGTGGAGCCAGGTGCTTAAGAGAAGTGCGACTGGAACCGGGAGTTGAAAAGGAGTGCAAGAGGAGTAGGGAGTTGAAACGGAGCAAGAGAGGAGTCGGGAGTTGAGGAGAGGCGCGAGAGGAGTCAGGGGTTGAAGAGGAGCGTGAGAGGAGCCGGGAGTTGAAGAGAAGCACAAGAGGAGTCGGGGGTTAAAGTGGAGCTAGGAGAGGAATCGGGAGTTGAAAAGGATTGCGAGAGGAGTCTGGAGTTGGAGAGAAGCACGAGAGAAGTCGGTAGTAGAAGAGAAGTGCAAGGGGAGCCAGGAGTTGAAGAGAAGCGTGAGAGGATTCAGCAGTTGAAGAGAAGTGCGAGAGGAGACGGGGATTGAAGAGGAACTCAGAGAGAAGTCTGCTGTTAAAGAGAAATGCGAGAGGAGCCGGGAGTTGAAGAGAAGCGCGAGAGGAGTCGGGAGTTGAAGAGAAGCGGGAGAGCAGCTGGGAGTTTACAAGGAGCGTGAGAGACATCTGGAGTTGAAGAGAAGCGTAAGAGGAGCTGGGAGTTGAAGAGAAGTGTGAGAGGAGCCGGGAGTTGAAGAGAAGCGTAAGAAGAGCCGGGAGTTGAAGAGAAGCGTAAGAGGAGCCGGGAGTTGAATAGAAGCGCGAGAGGAGACGGGAGTTGAAGAGAAGCGGGAGAGGAGACGGGAGTTGGAGAGAAGCGCGATAGGAGCCGGGAATTGAAGAGAAGCGCGAGAGGGGTCGGGAGTTGAAGAGAAGCGGGAGAGAAGCTGGGAGTTGATAAGGAGCGCAAGAGACATCCAGAGTTGAAGAGAAGCGTAAGAGAAGCCGGGAGTTGAAGAGAAACGTGAGAGGAGCCGGGAGTTGAAGAGAAGCGCGAGAGGAGCCCGGAGTTGAAGAGAAGCACGGACGGAGCCGGGAGTTGAAGAGAAGCGCGAGAGGAGTCGGGAGTTGAAGAGAAGCGCGAGAGGAGTCGGGAGTTGAAGAGAAGCGGGAGAGGAGCCGGGAGTTGAAGAGAAGCGCGAGAGGAGTCGGGAGTTGGAGAGAAGCGCGAGAGAAGTCGGGAGTTGAAGAGAAGCTCGAGAGGAGCCGGGAGTTGGAGAGAAGCGCGAGAGAAGTCGGGAGTTGAAGAGAAGCGCGAGAGGAGACGGGAGTTGGAGAGAAGCGCGAGAGGAGTTGGGAGTTGAAGAGAAGCGCGAGAGGAGCCGGGAGTTCGAGGGAAGCGCGAGAGGAGCCGGGAGTTGAAAGAAAAGCGCGAGAGGAGTCGGGAGTTGAAGAGAAGCGCGAGAGGAGTCCGGAGTTGAAGAGAAGTGCGAGAGAAGCCGGGAATTGAAAATGAGCCCGAGAGGAGTCGGGAGTTGAGGAGAAGCGCGAGTGGAGTCGGGAGCTAAAAAGGAGCGCGAGTGGAGTTTGGAGTTGAAGAGAAGCGCGAGAGGAGCTGAGAGTTTAAGAGGAGCGCGACAGGAGCCGGAGTTGAAATTCAGCCCGAGAGGAATCGGCAGTTGAAGAGGAGCGCGAGAGGAATCGGGAGTTGAACAGCAGCGCGAGAGGAGTCGGGAGTTCGAGAGAAGCGTGAGAGGAGCCGGGAGTTGAAAGAGAAGCGCGAGAGGATTCGGGAGTTGAAGAGAAGCGCGAGAGGAGTCCGGAGTTGAAGAGAAGCGCGAGAGGAGCCGGGAATTGAAAATGAGCCCGAGAGGAGTCGGGAGTTGAGGAGAAGCGTGAGTGGAGTCGGGTGCTAAAAAGGAGTGCGAGTGGAGTTTGGAGTTGAAGAGAAGCGCGAGAGGAGCTGAGAGTTTAAGAGGAGCACGACAGGAGCCGGGGTTGAAATTGAGCCCGAGAGGAATCGGGAGTTGAAGAGGAGCGCGAGAGGAATCAGGAGTTGAACAGCAGCGCGAGAGGAGTCGGGAGTTGAAGAGAAGCGGGAGAGAAGCTGGGAGTTGAAGAGAAGCGTGAGAAGAGCCGAGAGTTGAAGAGAAGCGAGAGAGGAGACGGGAGTTGAAGAGAAGCGCGAGAGAAGCTGGGAGTTGATAGCGAGCACGAGAGGAGCCGGGAGTTGAAGAGATGCACGGTCGGAGCCGGGAGTTGAAGAGAAGCGCCAGAGAAGCCGGGAGTGGAAGACAAGCACGAGAGGAGCTGGGAGTTGAAGAGAAGCGCCAGAGGAGTCGGGAGTTGAAGAGAAGCGCGAGAGGAGTCAGGAGTTGAAGAGAAGCGCGAGAGGAGCCATGAGTTGAAAATGAGCCCGAGAGGAGTCGGGAGTTGAGGAGAAGCGTGAGTGGTGTCGGGGGTTGCAGAGGAGCTAGGAGAAGAGTCAGGTGTTGAAAAGGAGCGCGAGAGGAATCGGGAGTTGAAGAGAAGCGCGAGAGGAGCTGAAAGTTTAAGAGGAGCTCGACAGGAGCCGGTGTTGAAATTGAGCCGGAGAGGAATCGGGAGTTGAAGAGGAGTGCGAGAGCAGCCGGGAGTTGGAGAGAAGCACGAGAGGATTCGGGAGTTGAAAAGAAGCGCAAGAGAAGCCGGGAGTTGAAGAGAAGCGCGAGAGGAGTCGGGAGTTGAAGAGCAGCGCGAGAGGAGCCGGGAGTTGAAGAGAAGCGCGAGAGGAGTCGGGAGTTGAAGAGAAGCGGGAGAGAAGCTGGGAGTTTATAACGAGCGCGAGAGACATCTAGAGTTGAAGAGAAGTGTAAGAGGAGCTGGGAGTTGAAGAGAAGCGCGAGAGGAGACGAGAGTTGAAGAGAAGCACAAGAGAAGTTGGGAGTTGAAGGGAAGCGCGAGGGGAGTCGGGAGTTGAAGGGAAGTGCGAGAGCAGCAAGGAGTTGTAGAGGAGCGCTAGAGGAGCCGGGAGTTGAAGAGAAGCGTGAGAGGAGACGGGAGTTGGAGAGAAGCGCGAGAGGGGCTGGGAATTGAAGAGAAGCGCGAGAGGGGTCGGGAGTTTAAGAGAAGCGTGAGAGGAGCCGGGAGTTGAAGAGAAGCGCGAGAGGAGCCCGGAGTTGAAGAGAAGCACGGACGGAGCCGGGAGTTGAAGAGAAGCGCGAGAGGAGTCGGGAGTTGAAGAGATGCGCGAGAGATGCTGGAAGTTGAAGAAAAGCGCCAGAGGAGTCGGGAGTTGAAGAGAAGCGCAAGAGGAGTCGGGAGGTGAAGAGAAGCACGAGAGCAGCCGGGAGTTGAAGAGAAGCGCGAGAGGAGTCGGGAGTTGAAGAGAAGCGCGAGAGGAGCCGGGAGTTGAAAAGAAGCACAAGAGGAGTCAGTGGTTGAAGAGGAGATAGGAGAGGAGTCTGGTGTTGAAAAGGAGCGCGAGAGGAGTCTGGAGTTGAAGAGAAGCACGAGAGGAGCCGGGAGCTGAAGAGAAGCGTGAGAGGATTCGGGAGTTGAAGAGAATTGCGAGAGGAGACGGGGATTGACGAGGAGCTCGGAGAGGAGTCTGGTGCTGAAGAGAAGCGCAAGAGGAGCCGGGTGTTGAACAGAAGCTTGAGAGGAGCCTGGAGATGAAGAGAAGCGCAAGAGAAGCTGGGAGTCGATAATGAGCGCGAGAGGATCCGGCAGTTGAAGAGAAGCGCTGGAGGAGTCAGGAGTTGAAGAGAAGCGCGAGAGAAGCCGGGAGTTGAAGGGAAGCGCGAAGGGAGTCGGGAGTTGAAGAGAAGCTCAAGAGGAGCCAGGAGTTGAAGGGAAGTGCGAGAGCAGCAAGGAGTTGAAGAGGAGCGCTAGAGGAGCCGGGAGTTGAAGAGATATGCGAAAGGAGCCGGGAGTGGAAGAGAAGTGCGAGAGGAGCCAAGAGTTGAAAAGGAGCGTGAGAGGAGTCGGGAGTTGAAGTGAAATGCGAGAGGAGCCAGGAGCTGATAAGGAGCGAGAGAGGAGTCGGGAGTTGAAGAGAATCGTGAGAGGAGTCGGTGTTGAAGAGAAGCGCAAGTGGAGCCAGGTGTTTAAGAGAAGTGCGACTGGAACCGGGAGTTGAAAAGGAGTGCAAGAGGAGTAGGGATTTGAAAAGGAGCAAGAGAGGAGTCGGGAGTTGAGGATAGGCGCGAGAGGAGTCGGGGGTTGAAGAGGAGCGTGAGAGGAGCCGGGAGTTGAAGAGAAGCACAAGAGGAGTCGGGGGTTAAAGTGGAACTAGGAGAGGAATCGGGAGTTGAAAAGGATTGCGAGAGGAGTCTGGAGTTGGAGAGAAGCACGAGAGGAGCCGGGAGTAAAAGAGAAGTGCAAGGGGAGCCAGGAGTTGAAGAGAAGCGTGAGAGGATTCAGCAGTTGAAGAGAAGTGCGAGAGGAGACGGGGATTGAAGAGTCACTCAGAGAGGAGTCTGGTGTTAAAGAGAAATGCGAGAGGAGCCGGGTGTTGAACAGAAGCGTGAGAGGAGCCAGGAGATGAAGAGAACCGCGAGAGAAGCTGGGAGTTGATAATGAGCGCGAGAGGAGCCGGGAGTTGAAGAGATGCACGTTCGGAGACGGGAGTTGAAGAGAAGTGCCAGAGAAGCCAGGAGTGGAAGAGAAGCACGAGAGGAGCTGGGAGTTGAAGAGAAGCGTGAGAGGAGTCGGGAGTTGAAGAGAAGCGTGAGAGGAGCCGGAAGTTGAAGAGAAGCATGAGAGGAGACGGGAGTTGGAGAGAAGCGTAAGAAGAGCCGGGAGTTGAAGAGAAGGGTGAGAGGAGACGGGAGTTGAATAGAAACGCGAGAGGAGTCAGGAGTTGAAGTGAAGCGCGTGAGGAGCCGGGAGTTGATCAGGAGCACGAGAGACTCGGGAGTTGGAAGAGAAGCGCGAGGGGAGTCGGGAGTTGAAGAGAAGCGCGAGAGGAGCCGGGAGTTGAAAATGAGCCAGAGAGGAGTCAGGAGTTGAGGAGAAGCGTGAATGGAGTCGGGAGCTAAAAAGGAGCGCGAGTGGAGTTTGGAGTTGAAAAGAAGCACGAGAGGAGCTGAGAGTGTAAGAGGAGCGCGACAGGAGCCGGTGTTGAAATTGAGCCCGAGAGGAATCGGGAGTTGAAGAGTAGCGCGAGAGGAATCGGGAGTTGAAGAGAAGCGCGAGAGGAGCCGGGAGTTGAAAATGAGCCCGAGAGGAGTCAGGAGTTGAGGAGAAGCGTGAATGGAGTCGGGAGCTAAAAAGGAGCGCGAGTGGAGTTTGGAGTTGAAAAGAAGCGCGAGAGGAGCTGAGAGTTTAAGAGGAGCGCGACAGGAGCCGGTGTTGAAATTGAGCCCGAGAGGAATCGGGAGTTGAAGAGTAGCGCGAGAGGAATCGGGAGTTGAAGAGAAGTGCGAGAGGAGATGGGGATGGAAGAGGATCTCAGAGAGGAGTCTGGTGTAGAAGACAAACGCGAGAGGAGCTGGGTGTTGAACAGAAGCGTGAGAGGAGCCGGGAGATGAAGAGAAGCTCGAGAGGAGTCGGGAGTTGGAGAGAAGCACGAGAGGAGCCCGGAGTTGAAGAGAAGCGCAAGGGGAGCCAGGAGTTGAAGAGAAGCGTGAGAGGATTCGGGAGTGGAAGAGAAGCACGAGAGGAGCTGGGAGTTGAAGAGAAGCGCGAGAGGGGTCATGAGTTGAAGAGAAGCGCGAGATGAGTCAGGAGTTGAAGAGAAGCGCGAGAGAAGCTGGGAGTTTAAGAGGAGCGCGACAGGAGCCGGGGTTGAAAATTAGCCCTAGAGGAATCGGGAGTTGAAGAGAAGCGTGACAGGAGCCGGGAGTTGGAGAGAAGCGCGGGAGGAGTTGGGAGTTGAAGAGAAGCGCAAGAGGAGCCGGGAGTTGAAGAGATGCACAAGAGGAGTCGGGGGTTGAAGAGGAGCTAGGAGAGGAGTCAGGCGTTGAAAAGGAGCGCGAGAGGATTCGGGAGTTGAAGAGAAGCACGAGAGGAGTCGGGGGTTAAAGTGGAGCGAGGAGAGGAATCGGGAGTTGAATAGGATTGCGAGAGGAGTCTGGAGTTGGAGAGAAGCACGAGAGGAGCCGGGAGTAGAAGAGAAGTGCAAGGGGAGCCAGGAGTTGAAGAGAAGCGTGAGAGGATTCAGCAATTGAAGAGAAGTGCGAGAGGAGACGGGGATTGAAGAGGAACTCAGAGAGGAGTCTGGTGTTAAAGAGAAATGCGAGAGGAGCCGGGTGTTGAACAGAAGCGTGAGAGGAGCCAGGAGATGAAGAGAAGCGCCAGAGAAGCTGGGAGTTGATAATGAGCGCGAGAGAAGCCGGGAGTTGAAGAGATGCACGGTCGGAGACGGGAGTTGAAGAGAAGTGCCAGAGAAGCCGGGAGTGGAAGAGAAGCGTGAGAGGAGACGGGAGTTGGAGAGAAGCGTGAGAGGAGACAGGAGTTGGAGAGAAGCGTGAGAGGAGACGGGAGTTGAAGAGAAGCGTAAGAAGAGCCGGGAGTTGAAGAGAAGCGTAAGTGGAGCCGGGAGTTGAAGAGAAGCGTGAGAGGAGACGGGAGTTGGAGAGAAGCGTGAGAGGAGACGGGAGTTGAAGAGAAGCGTGAGATGAGCCGGGAGTTGGAGAGAAGCGCGAGAGAAGCTGGGAGTTGATAATGAGCGCGAGAGGAGCCGGGAGTTGAAGAGATGCACGGTCGGAGACGGGAGTTGAACAGAAGTGCCAGAGAAGCCGGGAGTGGAAGAGAAGCACGAGAGGAGCTGGGAGTTGAAGAGAAGCGCCAGAGGAGTCGGGAGTTGAAGAGAAGCGCGAGAGGAGCGAGGAGTTGAAGAGAAGCGCGAGAGGAGCCGGGAGTCGATAATGAGCGCGAGAGGATCCGGCAGTTGAAGAGAAGCGCTGGAGGAGTCAGGAGTTGTAGAGAAGCGCGAGAGAAGCCGGGAGTTGAAGGGAAGCGCGAAGGGAGTCGGGAGTTGAAGAGAAGCTCGAGAGGAGCCGGGAGTTGAAGGGAAGTGCGAGAGCAGCAAGGAGTTGAAGAGGAGCGTAAGAGGAGCCGGGAGTTGAAGAGAAGCGCGAGAGGAGCCGGGAGTTGAAGAGAAGCGTGAGAAGAGCCGAGAGTTGAAGAGAAGCGTGAGAGGAGACGGGAGTTGAAGAGAAGCGTGAGAGGAGACGGGAGATGAAGAGAAGCGCGAGAGAAGCTGGGAGTTGATAGTGAGCGCGAGAGGAGGCGGGAGTTGAAGAGATGCACGGTCGGAGCCGGGAGTTGAAGAGAAGCGCCAGAGAAGCCGGGAGTGGAAGAGTAGCACGAGAGGAGCTGGGAGTTGAAGAGAAGCGCCAGTGGAGTCGGGAGTTGAAGAGAAGCGCGAGAGGAGTCAGGAGTTGAAGAAAAGCGCGAGAGGAGCCAGGAGTTGAAAATGAGCCCGAGAGGAGTCGGGAGTTGAGGAGAAGCGTGAGTGGAGTCGGGGGTTGCAGAGGAGCTAGGAGAGGAGTCAGGTGTTGAAAAGGAGCGCGAGAGGAATCGGGAGTTGAAGAGAAGCGCGAGAGGAGCTGAAAGTTTAAGAGGAGCTTGACAGGAGCCGGTGTTGAAATTGAGCCCAAGAGGAATCGGGAGTTGAAGAGTAGCGCGACAGGAATCGGGTGTTGAAGAGAAGCGCGAGAGGAGTCGGGAGTTGAAGAGAAGCGGGAGAGAAGCTGGGAGTTTATAACGAGCGCGAGAGACATCTAGAGTTGAGGAGAAGCGTAAGAGGAGCCGGGAGTTGAAGAGAAGCGTAAGAAGAGCCGGGAGTTGAAGAGAAGCGTAATTGGAGCCGGGAGTTGAAGAGAAGCGTGAGAGGAGACGGGAGTTGGAGAGAAGCGTGAGAGGAGCTGGGAGTTGAAGAGAAGCACGAGAGAAGCTGGGAGTTCATAAGGAGTGCGAGAGGCATCCAGAGTTGAAGAGAAGCGTAAGAGGAGCCGGGAGTTGAAGAGAAGCATGAGATGAGGCGAGAGTTGAAGAGAAGCGCGAGAGGAGACTAGAGTTGAAGAGAAGCTCGAGAGGAGTCGGGAGTTAAAGAGAAGCAAAAGAGAAGTCGGGAGTTGAAGGGAAGCGCGAGGGGAGTCGGGAGTTGATGAGAAGCATGACAGGAGTCGGCAGTTGAAGAGAAGCTCGAGAGGAGCCGGGAGTTGAAGTGAAGCGCGAGAGCAGCAGGGAGTTGAAGAGAAGCGCGAGAGGAGCCGGGAGTTGAAGAGATGCACAAGAGGAGTCGGGGGTTGAAGAGGAGCTAGGAGAGGAGTCAGGCGTTGAAAAGGAGCGTGAGAGGATTCGGGAGTTGAAGAGAAGCACGAGAGGAGTCGGGGGTTAAAGTGGAGCGAGGAGAGGAATCGGGAGTTGAATAGGATTGCGAGAGGAGTCTGGAGTTGGAGAGAAGCACGAGAGGAGCCGGGAGTAGAAGAGAAGTGCAAGGGGAGCCAGGAGTTGAAGAGAAGCGTGAGAGGATTCAGCAATTGAAGAGAAGTGCGAGAGGAGACGGGGATTGAAGAGGAACTCAGAGAGGAGTCTGGTGTAAAAGAGAAATGCGAGAGGAGCCGGGTGTTGAACAGAAGCGTGAGAGGAGCCAGGAGATGAAGAGAAGCGCGAGAGAAGCTGGGAGTTGATAATGAGCGCGAGAGAAGCCGGGAGTTGAAGAGATGCACGGTCGGAGACGGGAGTTGAAGAGAAGTGCCAGAGAAGCCGGGAGTGGAAGAGAAGCGTGAGAGGAGACGGGAGTTGGAGAGAAGCGTGAGAGGAGACAGGAGTTGGAGAGAAGCGTGAGAGGAGACGGGAGTTGAAGAGAAGCGTAAGAAGGGCCGGGAGTTGAAGAGAAGCGTAAGTGGAGCCGGGAGTTGAAGAGAAGCGTGAGAGGAGACGGGAGTTGGAGAGAAGCGTGAGAGGAGACGGGAGTTGAAGAGAAGTGTGAGATGAGCCGGGAGTTGGAGAGAAGCGCGAGAGAAGCTGGGAGTTGATAATGAGCGCGAGAGGAGCCGGGCATTGAAGAGATGCACGGTCGGAGACGGGAGTTGAACAGAAGTGCCAGAGAAGCCGGGAGTGGAAGAGAAGCACGAGAGGAGCTGGTAGTTGAAGAGAAGCGCCAGAGGAGTCGGGAGTTAAAGAGAAGCGCGAGAGGAGCGAGGAGTTGAAGAGAAGCACGAGAGGAGCCGGGAGTTGAAAATGAGCCCGAGAGGAGTCGGGAGTTGAGGAGAAGCGCGAGTGGAGTCGGGAGCTAAAAAGGAGCGTGAGTGGAGTTTGGAGTTGAAGAGAAGCGCCAGAGGAGTCGGGAGTTGAAGAGATGCGCGAGAGGAGTCGGGAGGTGAAGAGAAGCACAAGAGGAGTCAGTGGTTGAAGAGGAGATAGGAGAGGAGTCTGGTGTTGAAAAGGAGCGCGAGAGGAGTCTGGAGTTGAAGAGAAGCACGAGAGGAGCCGGGAGTTGAAGAGAAGCGTGAGAGGATTCGGGAGTTGAAGAGAATTGCGAGAGGAGACGGGGATTGACGAGGAGCTCGGAGAGGAGTCTGGTGCTGAAGAGAAGCGCGAGAGGAGCCGGGTGTTGAATAGAAGCTTGAGAGGAGCCTGGAGATGAAGAGAAGTGCAAAAAAAGCTGGGAGTCGATAATGAGCGCGAGAGGAGCCGGCAGTTGAAGAGAAGCGCTGGAGGAGTCAGGAGTTGAAGAGAAGCGCGAGAGAAGCCGGGAGTGGAAGAGAAGCACGAGAGGAGCTGGGAGATGAAGAGAAGCACGAGAGGAGCTGGGAGTTGAAGAGAAGCGCAAGAGTAGTCGGGAGTTGAAGAGAAGTGCGAGAGGAGCCGCGTGTTGAAAATGAGCACGAGAGGAGTCGCGAATTGAAGAGGAGCACGAGAGGAATCCGGAGTTGAAGAGAAGCGCGAGAGGAGCCGGGAGTTGAAGAGAAGCGCGAGAAGAGCCGGGAGTTGGAGAGAAGATCGAGAGGAGTCGGGAGTTGAAGAGAAGCGCGAGAGGAGCCGGGAGTTCGAGAGAAGTGCGAGAGGAGTCGGGAGTTCGGGAGAAGCGCGAGAGGAGCCGGGAGTTGAAAGAAAAGCGCGAGAGGAGTCGGGAGTTGAAGAGAAGCGCGAGAGGAGTCCGGAGTTGAAGAGAAGTGCGAGAGAAGCCGGGAATTGAAAATGAGCCCGAGAGGAGTCGGGAGTTGAGGAGAAGCGCGAGTGGAGTCGGGAGCTAAAAAGGAGCGCGAGTGGAGTTTGGAGTTAAAGAGAAGCGCGAGAGGAGCTGAGAGTTTAAGAGGAGCGCGACAGAAGCCGGGGTTGAAATTGAGCCCGAGAGGAATCGGGAGTTGAAGAGGAGCGCGAGAGGAGCCAGGAGTTGGAGAGAAGTGCGAGAGGAGTCGGTAGTTGAAGAGGAGCCCTAGAGAAACCGGGAGTTGAAGAGAAGCATGAGAGGAGTCGGGAATTGAAGAGAATCGCGAGAGGAATCGGGAGTTGAAGAGGAGCGCGAGAGGAGTCAGGAGTTGAAGAGAAGCGGGAGAGAAGCTGGGAGTTTATAAGGAGCGCGGGAGGCATGCAGAGTTGAAGAGAAGCGCAAGAGGAGCCGGGAGTTGAAGAGAAGTGCGAGAGGAGTCGGGAGTTGAAGAGAAGCGTAAGAGGAACCGGGTGATGAAGAGTATCTCGAGAGGAGTCGGGAGTTAAAGAGAAGCACGAGAGAAGTCGGGAGTTGAAGGGAAGCACGAGGGGAGTTTGGAGTTGAAGAGAAGCACGACAGGAGTCAGGAGTTGAAGAGAAGCTCGAGAGGAGCCGGGAGTTGAAGGGAAGCCCGAGGTCAGCAGGGAGTTGAAGAGAAGCGTGAGAGGAGCCGGGATTTGAAGAGATATGCGAAAGGAGCCGGGAGTGGAAGAGAAGTGCAAGAGGAGCCGAGAGTTGAAAAGGAGCGTGAGACGAGTCGGGAGTGAAGATAAATGCGAGAGGAGCCGGGAGCTGAAAAGGAGCGCGAGAGGAGTCGGGAGTTGAATAGGAGCGAGAGAGGAGTCCGTAGTAGAAGAGAAGAGTGAGAGGAGCTGGGAGTTGAAAAGGAGCGTGGGAGGAGTCGGGAGTTGAAGAGAAGCGCGAGAGGGGCTGGGAGTTGAAGAGAAGTGCGAGAGAAGCCGAGAGTTGAAAAGGTGTGCAAGAGGAGTCGGGAGCTGAAGAGATGTGTGAGAGGAGCCGGGAGTAGAAGAGAAGTGCAAGAGGAGTCATGAGTTGAGAAGGAGCGTGAGAGGCGTCCAGAGTTGAAGAGAAGTGTGAGAGGAACCGGGAGTTGAAGAGAAGCGCGAGAGGAGCCGGGAGTTGAAGAGAAGCGTGAGAGGAGTCGTGAGTTGAAGAGAAGCGCGAGAGGAGCTGGGAGTTGATGAGAAGCGTGAGAGGAGCCGGGAGTTGAAGAGAAGCGGGAGAGGAGTCGGGAGTTGAAGAGAAGCGCGAGAGGAGCTGGGAGTTGAAGAGAAGTACGAGAGAAGCTGGGAGTTCATAAGGAGCGCGAGAGGCATCCAGAGTTGAAGAGAAGCGTAAGAGGAGCCGGGAGTTGAAGAGAAGCGTGAGATGAGGCGAGAGTTGAAGAGACGTGCGAGAGGAGACTAGAGTTGAAGAGAAGCTCGAGAGGAGTCGGGAGTTAAAGAGAAGCACGACAGGAGTCGGGAGTTGAAGAGAAGCTCGAGAGGAGCCGGGAGTTGAAGTGAAGCGCGAGAGCAGCAGGGAGTTGAAGAGGAGCGATAGAGGAGCCGGGAGTTGAAGAGAAGCGCAAGTGGAGCCAGGTGTTGAAGAGAAGTGCGAGTGGAACCGGGAGTTGAAAAGGAGTGCAAGAGGAGTCGGGAGTTGAAAAGGAGCAAGAGAGGACTCGGGAGTTGAGGAGAAGCGTGAGAGGAGCCGGGAGTTGAAGAGAAGCAGAAGAGGAGTCGGGGGTTTAAGTGGAGCTAGGAGAGGAGTCAGGTGTTGAAAAGGCGGTCGAGAGGAGTCTGGAGTTGGAGAGAAGCAGGAGAGAAGCCGGGAGTAGAAGAGAAGTGCAAGGGGAGCCAGGAGTTGAAAAGAAGCGTGAGAGGATTCAGGAGTTGAAGAGAAGTGTGAGAGGAGCCGGGAGTTGAAGAGATGTGCGAGAGGTGCCGAGAGTTGAAAAGGAGCGTGAGAGGAGTCGGGAGTTGAAGAGAAGCGCAAGTGGAGCCAGGTGTTGAAGAGAAGTGCGAGTGGAACCAGGAGTTGAAAAGGAGCGCAAGAGGAGTCGGGAGTTGAAAAGGAGCAAGAGAGGAATCGGGAGTTGAGGAGAAGCGTGAGAGGAGCCGGGAGTTGAAGAGAAGCAGAAGAGGAGTCGGGGGTTGAAGTGGAGCTAGGAGAGCAGTCAGGTGTTGAAAATGCGGTCGAGAGGAGTCTGGAGTTGGAGAGAAGCAGGAGAGGAGCCGGGAGTAGAAGAGAAGTGCAAGGGGAGCCAGGAGTTAAAAAGAAGCGTGAGAGGATTCGGGAGTTGAAGAGAAGTGTGAGAGGAGCCGGGAGTTGAAGAGAAGTGCTAGGGGAGCCAGGAGTTGAAGAGAAGCGCGAGAGGAGATGGGGATTGAAGAGAAGCGCGAGAGAAGCCGGGTGTTGAACAGAAGCGTGAAAGGAGCCGGGAGATGAAGAGAAGCGCGAGAGAAGCTGGGAGTTGATAATAAGCGCGAGAGGAGTCGCGAGTTGAAGAGAAGCGCGAGAGGAGCCGGGAGTTGAAGAGAAGCGCGAGAGAAGCCGGGAGTGGAAGAGAAGCACAAGAGAAGCCGGGAGTGGAAGAGAAGTGCGAGAGGAATCGGGAGATGAAGAGAAGCGCGAGAGAAGCTGGGAGTTTATAAGGAGCGCGACAGGCGTCCAGATCTGGAGAGAAGCGTGAAATGGGCCGGGAGTTGACGAGAAGCGCGAGAAGAGTTGGGAGGTGAAGAGAAGCGCTGGAGGAGTCGGGAGTTGAAGAGAAGCGCGAGAGGAGTCGGGAATTGAAGAGAAGCGCGAGAGGAGCCCGGAGTTGAAGAGAAGCGCGAGAGGAGCCAGGAGTTGAAGAGAAGCGCGAGAGGAGCCGGGAGTTGAAGAGAGGCGCGAGAGGAGCCGGGAGTTGAAATTGAGCCAGAGAGGAGTCGCAAGTTGAAGAAGAGCCCTAGATGAACCGTGAGTTGAAGAAAAGAGCAAGAGGAGTCGGGAGTTGATCAGGTTTGTGAGAGGAGCCGGGGGTTAAAGAGAAGCGCGAGAAGAGTCGGGAGTTGAGGAGAAGCGCGAGACCAGCTGGGAGTTCAAGAGGAGCGCGACAGGAGCCGGGGTTGAAAATGAGCCCGAGAAGAATCGGGAGTTGAAGAGGAGCGCGAGAGGATTCGGGAGTTGAACAGAAGTGTGAGAGGAGCCAGGAGTTGAGAAGGAGCGCGAGTGGAGTTTGGAATTGAAGAGAAGCGTGAGAGGAGCTGAAAGTTTAAGAGGAGCTTGACAGGAGCCGGTGTTGAAATTGAGCCCGAGAGGAATCGGGAGTTGAAGAGTAGCGCGAGAGGAATCGGGTGTTGAAGAGAAGCGCGAGAGGAGTCGGGAGTTGAAGAGAAGCGGGAGAGAAGCTGGGAGTTTATAACGAGCGCGAGAGACATCTAGAGTTGAAGAGAAGCGTAAGAGGAGCCGGGAGTTGAAGAGAAGCGTAAGAGGAGCCGGGAGTTGAAGAGAAGCGTAAGTGGAGCCGGGAGTTGAAGAGAAGTGTGAGAAGAGCCGGGAGTTGAAGGGAAGCGTAAGTGGAGCCGGGAGTTGAAGAGAAGCATGAGAGGAGACGGGAGTTGGAGAGAAGCGTGAGAAGAGCCGGGAGTTGAAGAGAAGCGTAAGTGGAGCCGGGAGTTGAAGAGAAGCGTCAGAGGAGACGGGAGTTGGAGAGAAGCGTGAGAGGAGCTGGGAGTTGAAGAGAAGCACGAGAGAAGCTGGGAGTTCATAAGGAGCGCGAGAGGCATCCAGAGTTGAAGAGAAGTGTAAGAGGAGCCGGGAGTTGAAGAGAAGCGCGCGAGGAGACTAGAGTTGAAGAGAAGCTCGAGAGGAGTCGGGAGTTAAAGAGAAGCATGACAGGAGTCGGGAGTTGAAGAGAAGCTCGAGAGGAGCCGGGAGTTGAAGTGAAGCGCGAGAGCAGCAGGGAGTTGAAGAGGAGCGCTAGAGGAGCCGGGAGTTGAAGAGATGTGCGACAGGTGCCGAGAGTTGAAAAGGAGCGTGAGAGGAGTCAGGAGTTGAAGAGAAGCGCAAGTGGAGCCAGGTGTTGAAGAGAAGTGCGAGTGGAACCGGGAGTTGAAAAGGAGTGCAAGAGGAGTCGGGAGTTGAAAAGGAGCAAGAGAGGACTCGGGAATTGAGGAGAAGCGTGAGAGGAGCCGGGAGTTGAAGAGAAGCAGAAGAGGAGTCGGGGGTTGAAGTGGAGCTAGGAGAGGAGTCAGGTGTTGAAAAGGCGGTCGAGAGGAGTCTGGAGTTGGAGAGAAGCAGGAGAGGAGCCGGGAGTAGAAGAGAAGTGCAAGGGGAGCCAGGAGTTGAAAAGAAGCGTGAGAGGATTCGGGAGTTGAAGAGAAGTGTGAGAGGAGCCGGGAGTTGAAGAGATGTGCGAGAGGAGTCGGGAGTTGAAGAGCAGCACGAGAGGCGTCGGGAGTTGAAGAGAAGCGGGAGAGAAGCTGGGAGTTTATAAGGAGAGCGAGAGACATCTAGAGTTGAAGAGAAGCGTACGAGGAGCTGGGAGTTGAAGAGAAGCGTGAGAGGAGCCGGGAGTTGAAGAGAAGCGCGAGAGGAGTCGGGAGTTGAAGAGAAGCGGGAGAGAAGCTGGGAGTTTATAAGGAGCGCGAGAGACATCCAGAGTTGAAGAGAAGCGCGAGTGGAACCGGGAGTTGAAAAGGAGTGCAAGAGGAGTCGGGAGTTGAAAAGGAGCAAGGGAGGACTCGGGAGTTGAGGAGAAGCGTGAGAGGAGCCGGGAGTTGAAGAGAAGCAGAAGAGGAGTCGGGGGTTGAAGTGGAGCTTGGAGAGGAGTCAGGTGTTGAAAAGGCGGTCGAGAGGAGTCTGGAGTTGGAGAGAAGCAGGAGAGGAGCCGGGAGTAGAAGAGAAGTGCAAGGGGAGCCAGGAGTTGAAAAGAAGCGTGAGAGGATTCAGGAGTTGAAGAGAAGTGTGAGAGGAGCCGGGAGTTGAAGAGATGTGCGAGAGGTGCCGAGAGTTGAAAAGGAGCGTGAGAGGAGTCGGGAGTTGAAGAGAAGCGCAAGTGGAGCCAGGTGTTGAAGAGAAGTGCGAGTGGAACCAGGAGTTGAAAAGGAGCGCAAGAGGAGTCGGGAGTTGAAAAGGAGCAAGAGAGGAATCGGGAGTTGAGGAGAAGCGTGAGAGGAGCCGGGAGTTGAAGAGAAGCAGAAGAGGAGTCGGGGGTTGAAGTGGAGCTAGGAGAGCAGTCAGGTGTTGAAAATGCGGTCGAGAGGAGTCTGGAGTTGGAGAGAAGCAGGAGAGGAGCCGGGAGTAGAAGAGAAGTGCAAGGGGAGCCAGGAGTTAAAAAGAAGCGTGAGAGGATTCGGGAGTTGAAGAGAAGTGTGAGAGGAGCCGGGAGTTGAAGAGAAGTGCTAGGGGAGCCAGGAGTTGAAGAGAAGCGCGAGAGGAGATGGGGATTGAAGAGAAGCGCGAGAGAAGCCGGGTGTTGAACAGAAGCGTGAAAGGAGCCGGGAGATGAAGAGAAGCGCGAGAGAAGCTGGGAGTTGATAATAAGCGCGAGAGGAGTCGCGAGTTGAAGAGAAGCGCGAGAGGAGCCGGGAGTTGAAGAGAAGCGCGAGAGAAGCCGGGAGTGGAAGAGAAGCACAAGAGAAGCCGGGAGTGGAAGAGAAGTGCGAGAGGAATCGGGAGATGAAGAGAAGCGCGAGAGAAGCTGGGAGTTTATAAGGAGCGCGACAGGCGTCCAGATCTGGAGAGAAGCGTGAAATGGGCCGGGAGTTGACGAGAAGCGCGAGAAGAGTTGGGAGGTGAAGAGAAGCGCTGGAGGAGTCGGGAGTTGAAGAGAAGCGCGAGAGGAGTCGGGAATTGAAGAGAAGCGCGAGAGGAGCCCGGAGTTGAAGAGAAGCGCGAGAGGAGCCAGGAGTTGAAGAGAAGCGCGAGAGGAGCCGGGAGTTGAAGAGAGGCGCGAGAGGAGCCGGGAGTTGAAATTGAGCCAGAGAGGAGTCGCAAGTTGAAGAAGAGCCCTAGATGAACCGTGAGTTGAAGAAAAGAGCAAGAGGAGTCGGGAGTTGATCAGGTTTGTGAGAGGAGCCGGGGGTTAAAGAGAAGCGCGAGAAGAGTCGGGAGTTGAGGAGAAGCGCGAGACCAGCTGGGAGTTCAAGAGGAGCGCGACAGGAGCCGGGGTTGAAAATGAGCCCGAGAAGAATCGGGAGTTGAAGAGGAGCGCGAGAGGATTCGGGAGTTGAACAGAAGTGTGAGAGGAGCCAGGAGTTGAGAAGGAGCGCGAGTGGAGTTTGGAATTGAAGAGAAGCGTGAGAGGAGCTGAAAGTTTAAGAGGAGCTTGACAGGAGCCGGTGTTGAAATTGAGCCCGAGAGGAATCGGGAGTTGAAGAGTAGCGCGAGAGGAATCGGGTGTTGAAGAGAAGCGCGAGAGGAGTCGGGAGTTGAAGAGAAGCGGGAGAGAAGCTGGGAGTTTATAACGAGCGCGAGAGACATCTAGAGTTGAAGAGAAGCGTAAGAGGAGCCGGGAGTTGAAGAGAAGCGTAAGAGGAGCCGGGAGTTGAAGAGAAGCGTAAGTGGAGCCAGGAGTTGAAGAGAAGTGTGAGAAGAGCCGGGAGTTGAAGGGAAGCGTAAGTGGAGCCGGGAGTTGAAGAGAAGCATGAGAGGAGACGGGAGTTGGAGAGAAGCGTGAGAAGAGCCGGGAGTTGAAGAGAAGCGTAAGTGGAGCCGGGAGTTGAAGAGAAGCGTGAGAGGAGACGGAAGTTGGAGAGAAGCGTGAGAGGAGCTGGGAGTTGAAGAGAAGCACGAGAGAAGCTGGGAGTTCATAAGGAGCGCGAGAGGCATCCAGAGTTGAAGAGAAGCGTAAGAGGAGCCGGGAGTTGAAGAGAAGCGTGAGATGAGGCGAGAGTTGAAGAGAAGCGCGAGAGGAGACTAGAGTTGAAGAGAAGCTCGAGAGGAGTCGGGAGTTAAAGAGAAGCACGAGAGAAGTCGGGAGTTGAAGGGAAGCGCGAGGGGAGTCGGGAGTTGATGAGAAGCATGACAGGAGTCGGGAGTTGAAGAGAAGCTCGAGAGGAGCCGGGAGTTGAAGTGAAGCGCGAGAGCAGCAGGGAGTTGAAGAGGAGCGCTAGAGGAGCCGGGAGTTGAAGAGATGTGCGACAGGTGCCGAGAGTTGAAAAGGAGCGTGAGAGGAGTCAGGAGTTGAAGAGAAGCGCAAGTGGAGCCAGGTGTTGAAGAGAAGTGCGAGTGGAACCGGGAGTTGAAAAGGAGTGCAAGAGGAGTCGGGAGTTGAAAAGGAGCAAGAGAGGACTCGGGAATTGAGGAGAAGCGTGAGAGGAGCCGGGAGTTGAAGAGAAGCAGAAGAGGAGTCGGGGGTTTAAGTGGAGCTAGGAGAGGAGTCAGGTGTTGAAAAGGCGGTCGAGAGGAGTCTGGAGTTGGAGAGAAGCAGGAGAGGAGCCGGGAGTAGAAGAGAAGTGCAAGGGGAGCCAGGAGTTGAAAAGAAGCGTGAGAGGATTCGGGAGTTGAAGAGAAGTGTGAGAGGAGCCGGGAGTTGAAGAGATGTGCGAGAGGAGTCGGGAGTTGAAGAGCAGCACGAGAGGAGCCGAGAGTTGAAGAGAAGCGCGAGAGGCATCGGGAGTTGAAGAGAAGCGGGAGAGAAGCTGGGAGTTTATAAGGAGAGCGAGAGACATCTAGAGTTGAAGAGAAGCGTACGAGGAGCTGGGAGTTGAAGAGAAGCGTGAGAGGAGCCGGGAGTTGAAGAGAAGCGCGAGAGGAGTCGGGAGTTGAAGAGAAGCGGGAGAGAAGCTGGGAGTTTATAAGGAGCGCGAGAGACATCCAGAGTTGAAGAGAAGCGCGAGAGGAGCTGGGAGTTGAAGAGAAACGTGAGAGGAGCCAGGAGTTGAAGAGAAGCGTAAGAAGAGCCGGGAGTTGAAGAGAAGCGTAAGAGGAGCCGGGAGTTGGAGAGAAGCGTGAGAGGAGACGGGAGTTGAAGAGAAGCGTGAGAGGAGCCGGGAGTTGAAGAGAAGCGTGAGAGGAGACGGGAGTTGAAGAGAAGCATGAGAGGAGACGGGAGTTGGAGAGAAGTGTAAGAAGAGCAGGGAGTTGAAGAGAAGGGTGAGAGGAGACGGGAGTTGAATAGAAGTGTAAGAGGAGCCGGGAGTTGAAAATGAGCACGAGAGGAGTCAGGAGTTGAGGAGAAGCGTGAGTGGAGTCGGGAGCTAAAAAGGAGCGCGAGTGGAGTTTGGAGTTGAAAAGAAGCGCGAGAGGAGCTGAGAGTTTAAGAGGAGCGCGACAGGAGCCGGTGTTGAAATTGAGCCCGAGAGGAATCGGGAGTTGAAGAGTAGCGCGAGAGGAATCGGGAGTTGAAGAGGAGCGCGAGAGGAGCCGGAAGTTGAAGAGCAGCGCGATAGGAGCCGGGAGTTGAAGAGAAGCGCGAGAGGAGTCGGGAGTTGAAGAGAAGCAGGAGAGAAGCTGGGAGTTTATAACGAGCGCGAGAGACATCTAGAGTTGAAGAGAAGCGTAAGAGGAGCCGGGAGTTGAAGAGAAGCGTGAGAGGAGCCGGGAGTTGAAGAGAAGTGTAAGTGGAGACGGAAGTTGAAGAGAAGCGTGAGAGGAGACGGGAGTTGAAGAGAAGCGTGAGAGGAGACGGGTGTTGAATAGAAGAGTGAGAGGAGCCGGGAGTTGAAGAGAAGCGTGAGAGGAGACGGGAGTTGGAGAGAAGCGCGAGAGGAGCCGGGAATTGAAGAGAAGCGTGAGAGGAGACGGGAGTTGAAGAGAAGCAGGAGAGAAGCTGGGAGTTGATAAGGAGCGCAAGAGACATCCAGAGTTGAAGAGAAGCGTAATAGGAGCCGGGAGTTGAAGAGAAGCGTGAGAGGAGCCGGGAGTTGAAGAGAAGCGTAAGAGGAGCCGGGAGTTGGAGAGAAACGCGAGAGGAGTCAGGAGTTGAAGTCAAGCGCGTGAGGAGCCGGGAGTGGAAGAGAAGCACGAGAGGAGTCGGGAGTGGAAGAGAAGCACGAGAGGAGTCGGGAGTTGAAGAGAAGCGCAAGGGGAGCCAGGAGTTGAAGAGAAGCGTGAGAGGATTCGGGAGTTGAAGAGAAGTGCGAGAGGAGACGGGGATTGAAGAGGATCTCAGAGAGGAGTCTGGTGTAGAAGACAAACGCGAGAGGAGCTGGGTGTTGAACAGAAGCGTGAGAGGAGCCGGGAGATGAAGAGAAGCTCGAGAGAAGCCGGTAGTTGAAAAGGAGCCTGAGAGGAGTCGGGAGTTGGAGAGAAGCACGAGAGGAGCCGGGAGTTGAAGAGAAGCGCAAGGGGAGCCAGGAGTTGAAGAGAAGCGTGAGAGGATTCGGGAGTGGAAGAGAAGCACGAGAGGAGCTGGGAGTTGAAGAGAAGCGCGAGAGGAGTCATGAGTTGAAGAGAAGCGCGAGAAGAGTCGGGAGTTGAAGAGAAGTGCGAGAGGAGCTGGGAGTTTAAGAGGAGTGCGACAGGAGCCGGGGTTGAAAGTTAGCCCTAGAGGAATCGGGAGTTGAAAAGAAGCGTCAGAGGAGTCGGGGGTTGAAGAGATGCGCGAGAGGAGTCGGGAGTTGAAGAGAAGCACGAGAGAAGCCGGGAGTTGAAGAGAAGCGCGAGAGGAGTCGGGAGTTGAAGAGAAGCGCGAGAGGAGCCGGGAGTTGAAACAAAGCACAAGAGGAGTCAGTGGTTGAAGAGGAGATAGGAGAGGAGTCTGGTGTTGAAAAGGAGCGCGAGAGGAGTCTGGAGTTGAAGAGAAGCACGAGAGGAGCCGGGAGTTGAAGAGAAGCGTGAGAGGATTCGGGAGTTGAAGAGAATTGCGAGAGGAGACGGGGATTGACGAGGAGCTCGGAGAGGAGTCTGGTGCTGAAGAGAAGCGCGAGAGGAGCCGGGTGTTGAACAGAAGCTTGAGAGGAGCCTGGAGATGAAGAGAAGCGCAAGAGAAGCTGGGAGTCGATAATGACCGCGAGAGGAGCCGGCAGTTGAAGAGAAGCGCTGGAGGAGTCAGGAGTTGAAGAGAAGAACGAGAGAAGCCGGGAGTGAAAGAGAAGCACGAGAGGAGCTGAGAGTTGAAAAGAAGCGCGAGAGGAGCTGGGAGTTGAAGAGAAGCGCGAGAGTAGTCGGGAGTTGAAGAGAAGTGCGATAGGAGCCGTGTGTTGAAAATGAGCCCGAGAGGAGTCGCGAGTTGAAGAGGAGCACGAGAGGAATCGGGAGTTGAAGATAAGCGCGAGAGGAGCCGGGAGTTGAAGAGAAGCGCGAGAGGAGCCGGGAGTTGAAGAGAAGCGCGAGAAGAGCCGGGAGTTGGAGAGAAGCGCGAGAGGAGTCGGGAGTTGAAGAGAAGCGCGAGAGGAGCCGGGAATTGAAAATTAGCCCGAGAGGAGTCGGGAGTTGAGGAGAAGCGCGAGTGGAGTCGGGAGCTAAAAAGGAGCGCGAGTGGAGTTTGGAGTTGAAGAGAAGCGCGAGAGGAGCTGAGAGTTTAAGAGGAGCGCGACAGGAGCCGGGGTTGAAATTGAGCCCGAGAGGAATCGGGAGTTGAAGAGGAGCGCGAGAGGAGCCGGGAGTTGAAGAGAAGCGTGAGAGGAGACGGGAGTTGAAGAGAAGCATGAGAGGAGACGGGAGTTGGAGAGAAGCGGAAGAAGAGTAGGGAGTTGAAGAGAAGGGTGAGAGGAGACGGGAGTTGAATAGAAGTGTAAGAGGAGCCGGGAGTTGAAAATGAGCACGAGAGGAGTCAGGAGTTGAGGAGAAGCGTGAGTGGAGTCGGGAGCTAAAAAGGAGCGCGAGTGGAGTTTGGAGTTGAAAAGAAGCGCGAGAGGAGCTGAGAGTTTAAGAGGAGCGCGACAGGAGCCGGGGTTGAAATTGAGCCCGAGAGGAATCGGGAGTTGAAGAGGAGCGCGAGAGGAATCGGGAGTTGAAGAGAAGCGTAAGAAGAGCCGAGAGTTGAAGAGAAGCGTGAGAGGGGACGGGAGTTGAAGAGAAGCGTGAGAGGAGACGGGAGATGAAGAGAAGCGCAAGAGAAGCTGGGAGTTGATAGTGAGCGCGAGAGGAGGCGGGAGTTGAAGAGATGCACGGTCGGAGCCGGGAGTTGAAGAGAAGCGCCAGAGAAGCCGGGAGTGGAAGACAAGCACGAGAGGAGCTGGGAGTTGAAGAGAAGCGCCAGAGGAGTCGGCAGTTGAAGAGAAGCGGGAGAGGAGTCACGAGTTGAAGAGAAGCGCGAGAGGAGCCAGGAGTTGAAAATGAGCCAGAGAGGAGTCGGGAGTTGAGGAGAAGCGTGAGTGGAGTCGGGGGTTGCAGAGGAGCTAGGAGAGGAGTCAGGTGTTGAAAAGGAGCGCGAGAGGAATCGGGAGTTGAAGACAAGCGCGAGAGGAGCTGAGAGTTTAAGAGGAGCTCGACAGGAGCCGGTGTTGAAATTGAGCCCGAGAGGAATCGGGAGTTGAAGAGAAGCGCGAGAGGAATCGGGAGTTGAAGAGGAGTGCAAGAGCAGCCGGGAGTTGGAGAGAAGCACGAGAGGATTCGGGAGTTGAAAAGAAGCGTGAGAGGAGCCGGGAGTTGATGAGAAGCACGAGAGGAGTCGGGAGTTGAAGAGCAGCGCGAGAGGAGCCGGGAGTTGAAGAGAAGCGGGAGAGAAGCTGGGAGTTTATAAGGAGCGCGAGAGACATCTAGAGTTGAAGAAAAGCGTAAGTGGAGCCGGGAGTTGAAGAGAAGCGTGAGAGGAGACGGGAGTTGGAGAGAAGCGTGAGAGGAGACGGGAGTTGAAGAGAAGCATAAGAAGAGCCGGGAGTTGAAGAGAAGCGTAAGTGGAGCCGGGAGTTGAAGAGAAGCGTGAGATGAGCCGGGAGTTGAAGAGAAGCGTGAGAGGAGACGCGAGTTGAAGAGAAGCGTGAGAGGAGACGGGAGTTGAATAGAAGCGTGAGAGGAGCCGGGAGTTGAAGAGAAGCGTTAGAGGAGACGGGAGTTGGAGAGAAGCGCGAGAGGATCGGGGAATTGAAGAGAAGCGCGAGGGGAGTCGGGAGTTGAAGAGAAGCGGGAGAGAAGCTGGGAGTTGATAAGGAGCACAAGAGACATCCAGAGTTGAAGGGAAGCGTACGAGGAGCCGGGAGTTGAAGAGAAGCTTGAGAGGAGCCAGGAGTTGAAGAGAAGCGTAAGAGGAGCCGGGAGTTGATGAGAAACGCGAGAGGAGTTAGGAGTTGAAGTCAAGCGCGTGAGGAGCCGTGAGTGGAAGAGATGCACAAGAGGAGCCGGGAGTGTAAGAGAAGCACGAGAGAAGTCGGGAGTTGAAGAGAAGCGCAAGGGGAGCCAGGAGTTGAAGAGAAGCGTGAGAGGATTCGGGAGTTGAAGAGAAGTGCGAGAGGAGACGGGGATTGAAGAGGAGCTCAGAGAGGAGTCTGGTGCAGAAGACAAATGCGAGAGGAGCTGGGTGTTGCACAGAAGCGTGAGAGGAGCCGGGAGATGAAGAGAAGCTCGAGAGAAGCCGGGAGTTGAAAAGGAGCGCGAGAGGAGTCAGGAGTTGAAGAGAAGCGCGAGAGGAGCCGGGAGTTGAAGAGAAGCACGGACGGAGCCGGGAGTTGAAGAGAAGCGCAAGAAGAGTCGGGAGTTGGAGAGAAGCGCGAGAGGAGCTGGGAGTTTAAGAGGAGCGCGACAGGAGCCGGGGTTGAAAATTAGCCCTAGAGGAATCGGGAGTTGAAGAGAAGCGCCAGAGAAGCCGGGAGTGGAAGACAAGCACGAGAGGAGCTGGGAGTTGAAGAGAAGCGCCAGAGGAGTCGGGAGTTGAAGAGAAGCGCGAGAGGAGTCACGAGTTGAAGAGAAGCGCGAGAGGAGCCAGGAGTTGAAAATGAGCCAGAGAGGAGTCGGGAGTTGAGGAGAAGCGTGAGTGGAGTCGGGGGTTGCAGAGGAGCTAGGAGAGGAGTCAGGTGTTGAAAAGGAGCGCGAGAGGAATCGGGAGTTGAAGACAAGCGTGAGAGGAGCTGAGAGTTTAAGAGGAGCTCGACAGGAGCCGGTGTTGAAATTGAGCCCGAGAGGAATCGGGAGTTGAAGAGAAGCGCGAGAGGAATCGGGAGTTGAATAGGAGTGCGAGAGGAGCCGGGAGTTGATGAGAAGCACGAGAGGAGTCGGGAGTTGAAGAGCAGCGCGAGAGGAGCCGGGAGTTGAAGAGAAGCGGGAGAGAAGCTGGGAGTTTATAACGAGCGCGAGAGACATCTAGAGTTGAAGAGAAGCGTGAGAGGAGACGGGAGTTGAAGAGAAGCATAAGAAGAGCCGGGAGTTGAAGAGAAGTGTAAGTGGAGCCGGGAGTTGAAGAGAAGCGTGAGATGAGCCGGGAGTTGAAGAGAAGCGTGAGAGGAGACGGGAGTTGAAGAGAAGCGTGAGAGGAGACGGGAGTTGAATAGAAGCGTGAGAGGAGCCGTGAGTTGAAGAGAAGTGTTAGAGGAGACGGGAGTTGGAGAGAAGCACGAGAGGAGTCGGGAGTTGAAGAGAAGCGTGAGAGGACCCGGGAGTTGAAGAGAAGCGTAAGAGGAGCCGGGAGTTGAAGAGAAGCTTGAGAAGAGACGGGAGTTGAAGTCAAGCGTGTGAGGAGCCGGGAGTGGAAGAGATGCACAAGAGGAGCCGGGAGTGGAAGAGAAGCACGAGAGAAGTCGGGAGTTGAAGAGAAGCGCAAGGGGAGCCAAGAGTTGAAGAGAAGCGTGAGAGGGTTCGGGAGTTGAAGAGAAGTGCGAGAGGAGACGGGGATTGAAGAGGAGCTCAGAGAGGAGTCTGGTGCAGAAGACAAATGCGAGAGGAGCTGGGTGTTGAACAGAAGCGTGAGAGGAGCCGGGAGGTGAAGAGTAGCTCGAGAGAAGCCGGGAGTTGAAAAGGAGCGCGAGAGGAGACAGGAGTTGAAGAGAAGCGCGAGAGGAGCCGGGAGTTGAAGAGAAGCACGGACGGAGCCGGGAGTTGAAGAGAAGCGCGAGAGAAGCCGGGAGTGGAAGAGAAGCACGAGAGGAGCTGGGAGTTGAAGAGAAGCGCGAGAGGAGTCATGAGTTGAAGAGAAGCGCGCGAAGAGTCGGGAGTTGGAGAGAAGCGCGAGAGGAGCTGGGAGTTTAAGAGGAGCGCGCGAAGAGTCGGGAGTTGGAGAGAAGCGCGAGAGGAGCTGGGAGTTTAAGAGGAGCGCGACAGGAGCCGGGGTTGAAAATTAGCCCTAGAGGAATCGGGAGTTGAAGAGAAGCGTGAGAGGAGCCGGGAGTTGGAGATAAGCGCGAGAGGAGTCGGGAGTTGAAGAGAAGCGTGAGAGGAGTCGGGAGTTGAAGAGAAGCGTGAGAGGAGCCGGGAGTTGAATAGAAGCGTAAGAGGAGCCGGGAGTTGAAGAGAAACACGAGAGGAGTCAGGAGTTGAAGAGAAGCACATGAGGAGCCGGGAGTTCATAAGGAGCACCAGAGAGTCGGGAGTTGAAGAGAAGCGCGAGGGGAGTCGGGAGTTGAAGAGAAGCGCAAGGGGAGCCAGGAGTTGAAGAGAATCGTGAGAGGATTCGGGAGTTGAAGAGAAGTGCGAGAGGAGACGGGGATTGAAGAGGATCTCAGAGAGGAGTCTGGTGTAGAAGACAAACGCGAGAGGAGCTGGGTGTTGAACAGAAGCGTGAGAGGAGCCGGGAGATGAAGAGAAGCTCGAGAGAAGACGGGAGCTGAAAAGGAGCGCGAGAGGAGTCGGGAGTTGGAGAGATGCACGGTCGGAGCCGGGAGTTGAAGAGAAGCGCCAGAGAAGCCGGGAGTGGACGAGAAGCACGAGAGGAGCTGGGAGTTGAAGAGAAGCGCGAGGGGAGCCAGGAGTTGAAGAGAAGCGTGAGAGGAGACGGGAGTTGAATAGAAGAGTGAGAGGAGACGGGAGTTGGAGAGAAGCGTGAGAGGAGCCGGGAATTGAAGAGAAGCGCGAGAGGAGCCGGGAATTGAAGAGAAGCGCGAGAGGAGTCGGGAGTTGAAGAGAAGCGGGAGAGAAGCTGGGAGTTGATAAGGAGCGCAAGAGACATCCAGAGTTGAAGAGAAGCGTGAGAGGAGCCGGGAGTTGAAGAGAAACGCGAGAGGAGTCAGGAGTTGAAGTCAAGCGCGTGAGGAGCCGGGAGTGGAAGAGAAGCACGAGAGGAGTCGGGAGTGGAAGAGAAGCACGAGAGGAGTCGGGAGTTGAAGAGAAGCGCAAGGGGAGCCAGGAGTTGAAGAGAAGCGTGAGAGGATTCGGGAGTTGAAGAGAAGTGCGAGAGGAGACGGGGATTGAAGAGGATCACAGAGAGGAGTTTGGTGTAGAAGACAAACGCGAGAGGAGCTGGGTGTTGAACAGAAGCGTGAGAGGAGCCGGGAGATGAAGAGAAGCTCGAGAGAAGCTGGGAGTTGAAAAGGAGCGCGAGAGGAGTCGGGAGTTGGAGAGAAGCACGAGAGGAGCCGGGAGTTGAAGAGAAGCGCAAGGGGAGCCAGGAGTTGAAGAGAAGCATGAGAGGATTCGGGAGTGGAAGAGAAGCACGAGAGGAGCTGGGAGTTGAAGAGAAGCGCGAGAGGAGTCATGAGTTGAAGAGAAGCGCGAGAAGAGTCGGGAGTTGAAGAGAAGCGCGAGAGGAGCCGGGAGTTTAAGAGGAGCGCGACAGGAGCCGGGGTTGAAAATTAGCCCTAGAGGAATCGGGAGTTGAAGAGAAGCGTGAGAGGAGCCGCGAGTTGGAGAGAAGCGCAAGAGGAGTCGGGAGTTGAAGAGAAGCGCGAGAGGAGCCGGGAGTTGAAGAGAAGCACGAGAGGAGTCGGGGGTTGAAGAGGAGCTAGGAGAGGAGAAGGTGTTGAAAAGGAGCGCGAGAGGATTCGGGAGTTGAAGAGAAGCACGAGACGAGTCGGGGGTTAAAGTGGAGCTAGGAGAGGAATCGGGAGTAGACAAGGATTGCGAGAGGAGTCTGGAGTTGGAGAGAAGCACGAGAGGAGCCGGGAGTAGAAGAGAAGTGCAAGGGGAGCCAGGAGTTGAAGAGAAGCGTGAGAGGATTCAGCAGTTGAAGAGAAGTGCGAGAGGAGACGGGGTTTGAAGAGGATCTCAGAGAGCAGTCTGGTGTTAAAGAGAAATGCAAGAGGAGCCGGGTGTTGAACAAAAGCGTGAGAGGAGCTGGGAGATGAAGAGAAGCGCGAGAGAAGCTGGGAGTTGATAATGAGCGCGAGAGGAGCCGGGAGTTGAAGAGATGCAGAGTCGGAGATGGGAGTTGAAGAGAAGTGCCAGAGAAGCCGGGAGTGGAAGAGAAGCACGAGAAGAGCTGGGAGTTGAAGAGAAGCGCCAGAGGAGTCGGGAGTTGAAGAGAAGCGCGAGAGGAGCCGGGAGTTGAAGAGAAGCATGAGAGGAGCCGGGAGTTGAAGAGAAGCGTAAGAAGAGCCTTGAGTTGAAGAGAAGCGTAAGTGGAGCCGGGAGTTGAAGAGAAGCGTGAGAGGAGACGGGAGTTGAAGAGAAGCGTGAGAGGAAACGGGAGTTGAAGAGAATTGTGAGAGGAGCCGGGAGTTGAAGAGAAGCGTGAGAAGAGACGGGAGTTGGAGAGAAGCGCGAGAGGAGCCGGGAATTGAAGAGAAGCGCGAGAGGAGTCGGGAGTTGAAGAGAAGCGGGAGAGATGCTGGGAGTTGTTAAGTAGCGCAAGAGATATCCAGAGTTGAAGGGAAGCGTAAGAGGAGCCGGGAGTGGAAGAGAAGCACGAGAGGAGCTGGGAGTTGAAGAGAAGCGCCAGAGGAGTCGGGAGTTGAAGAGATGCGCGAGAGGAGTCACGAGTTGAAGGGAAGCGCGAGAGGAGCCAGGAGTTGAAAATGAGCCAGAGAGGAGTCGGGAGTTGAGGAGAAGCTTGAGTGGAGTCGGGGGTTGCAGAGGAGCTAGGAGAGGAGTCAGGTGTTGAAAAGGAGCGCGAGAGGAATCGGGAGTTGAAGACAAGAGCGAGAGGAGCTGAGAGTTTAAGAGGAGATCGACAGGAGCCGGTGTTGAAATTGAGCCCGAGAGGAATCGGGAGTTGAAGAGAAGCGCGAGAGGAATCGGGAGTTGAAGAGGAGTGCGAGAGCAGCCGGGAGTTGGAGAGAAGCACGAGAGGATTCGGGAGTTGAAAAGAAGCGTGAGAGGAGCCGGGAGTTGATGAGAAGCACGAGAGGAGTCGGGAGTTGAAGAGCAGCGCGAGAGGAGCCGGGAGTTGAAGAGAAGCGGGAGAGAAGCTGGGAGTTTATAAGGAGCGCGAGAGACATCTAGAGTTGAAGAGAAGTGTAAGTGGAGCCGGGAGTTGAAGAGAAGCGTGAGAGGAGACGGGAGTTGGAGAGAAGCGTGAGAGGAGACGGGAGTTGAAGAGAAGCATAAGAAGAGCCGGGAGTTGAAGAGAAGCGTAAGTGGAGCCGGGAGTTGAAGAGAAGCGTGAGATGAGCCGGGAGTTGAAGAGAAGCGTGAGAGGAGACGGGAGTTGAAGAGAAGCGTGAGAGGAGACGGGAGCTGAATAGAAGCGTGAGAGGAGCCGGGAGTTGAAGAGAAGCGCAAGGGGAGCCAGGAGTTGAAGAGAAGCGTGAGAGGATTCGGGAGTTGAAGAGAAGTGCGAGACGAGACGGGGATTGAAGAGGAGCTCAGAGAGGAGTCTGGTGCAGAAGACAAATGCGAGAGGAGCTGGGTGTTGAACAGAAGCGTGAGAGGGGCCGGGAGATGAAGAGAAGCTCGAGAGATGCCGGGAGTTGAAAAGGAGCGCGAGAGGAGTCAGGAGTTGAAGAGAAGCGCGAGAGGAGCCGGGAGTTGAAGAGAAGCACGGACGGAGCCGGGAGTTGAAGAGAAGCGCGAGAGAAGCCGGGAGTGGAAGAGAAGCACGAGAGGAGCTGGGAGTTGAAGAGAAGCGCGAGAGGAGTCATGAGTTGAAGAGAAGCGCGCGAAGAGTTGGGAGTTGGAGAGAAGCGCGAGAGGAGCTGGGAGTTTAAGAGTAGCGCGACAGGAGCCGGGGTTGAAAATTAGCCCTAGAGGAATCGGGAGTTGAAGAGAAGCGTGAGAGGAGCCGGGAGTTGGAGATAAGCGCGAGAGGAGTCGGGAGTTGAAGAGAAGCGTGAGAGGAGTCGGGAGTTGAAGAGAAGCGTGAGAGGAGCCGGGAGTTGAATAGAAGCGTAAGAGGAGCCGGGAGTTGAAGAGAAACGCGAGAGGAGTCAGGAGTTGAAGAGAAGCACATGAGGAGCCGGGAGTTCATAAGGAGCACGAGAGAGTCGGGAGTTGAAGAGAAGCGCGAGGGGAGTCGGGAGTTGAAGAGAAGCGCAAGGGGAGCCAGGAGTTGAAGAGAATCGTGAGAGGATTCGGGAGTTGAAGAGAAGTGCGAGAGGAGACGGGGATTGAAGAGGATCTCAGAGAGGAGTCTGGTGTAGAAGACAAACGCGAGAGGAGCTGGGTGTTGAACAGAAGCGTGAGAGGAGCCGGGAGATGAAGAGAAGCTCGAGAGAAGCCGGGAGTTGAAAAGGAGCGCGAGAGGAGTCGGGAGTTGGAGAGATGCACGGTCGGAGCCGGGAGTTGAAGAGAAGCGCCAGAGAAGCCGGGAGTGGACGAGAAGCACGAGAGGAGCTGGGAGTTGAAGAGAAGCGCGAGGGGAGCCAGGAGTTGAAGAGAAGCGTGAGAGCAGACGGGAGTTGAATAGAAGAGTGAGAGGAGACGGGAGTTGGAGAGAAGCGTGAGAGGAGCCGGGAATTGAAGAGAAGCGCGAGAGGAGCCGGGAATTGAAGAGCAGCGCGAGCAGAGTCGGGAGTTGAAGAGAAGCGGGAGAGAAGCTGGGAGTTGATAAGGAGCGCAAGAGACATCCAGAGTTGAAGAGAAGCGTGATAGGAGCCGGGAGTTGAAGAGAAACGCGAGAGGAGTCAGGAGTTGAAGTCAAGCGCGTGAGGAGCCGGGAGTGGAAGAGAAGCACGAGAGGAGTCGGGAGTGGAAGAGAAGCACGAGAGGAGTCGGGAGTTGAAGAGAAGCGCAAGGGGAGCCAGGAGTTGAAGAGAAGCGTGAGAGGATTCGGGAGTTGAAGAGAAGTGCGAGAGGAGACGGATTTTAAGAGGATCTCAGAGAGGAGTCTGGTGTAGAAGACAAACGCGAGAGGAGCTGGGTGTTGAACAGAAGCGTGAGAGGAGCCGGGAGATGAAGAGAAGCTCGAGAGAAGCCGGGAGTTGAAAAGGAGCGCGAGAGGAGTCGGGAGTTGGAGAGAAGCACAAGAGGAGCCGGGAGTTGAAGAGAAGCGCAAGGGGAGCCAGGAGTTGAAGAGAAGCGTGAGAGGATTCGGGAGTGGAAGAGAAGCACGAGAGGAGCTGGGAGTCGAAGAGAAGCGCGAGAGGAGTCATGAGTTGAAGAGAAGCGCGAGAAGAGTCGGGAGTTGAAGAGAAGCGCGAGAGGAGCTGGGAGTTTAAGAGGAGCGCGACAGGAGCCGGGGTTGAAAATTAGCCCTAGAGGAATCGGGAGTTGAAGAGAAGCGTGAGAGGAGCAGGGAGTTGGAGAGAAGCGCAAGAGGAGTCGGGAGTTGAAGAGAAGCGCGAGAGGAGCCGTGAGTTGAAGAGAAGCACGAGAGGAGTCGGGGGTTGAAGAGAAGCACGAGAGGAGTCGGGAGTTGAAGAGAAGCGCAAGGGGAGCCAGGAGTTGAAGAGAAGTGTGAGAGGATTCGGGAGTTGAAGAGAAGTGCGAGAGGAGATGGGGATTGAAGAGGATCTCAGAGAGGAGTCTGGTGTAGAAGACCAACGCGAGAGGAGCTGGGTGTTGAACAGAAGCGTGAGAGGAGCCGGGAGATGAAGAGAAGCTCGAGAGAAGCCGGGAGTTGAAAAGGAGCCTGAGAGGAGACGGGAGTTGGAGAGAAGCACGAGAGGAGCCGGGTGTTGAAGAGAAGCGCAAGGGGAGCCAGGAGTTGAAGGGAAGCGTGAGAGGATTCGGGAGTGGAAGAGAAGCACGAGAGGAGCTGGGAGTTGAAGAGAAGCGCGAGAGGAGTCATGAGTTGAAGAGAAGCGCGAGAAGAGTCGGGAGTTGAAGAGAAGCGCGAGAGGAGCTGGGAGTTTAAGAGGAGCGCGACAGGAACCGGGGTTGAAAATTAGCCCTAGAGGAATCGGGAGTTGAAGAGAAGCGCCAGAGGAGTCGGGAGTTGAAGAGATGCGCGAGAGGAGTCGGGAGGTGAAGAGAAGCACGGGAGAAGCCGGGAGTTGAAGAGAAGCACGAGAGGAGTCGGGAGTTGAAGAGAAGCGCGAGAGGAGCCGGGAGTTGAAAAGAAGCACAAGAGGAGTCAGTGGTTGAAGAGGAGATAGGAGAGGAGTCCGGTGTTGAAAAGGAGCGCGAGAGGAGTCTGGAGTTGAAGAGAAGCACGAGAGGATTCGGGAGTTGAAGAGAAGCGTGAGAGGATTCGGGAGTTGAAGAGAATTGCGAGAGGAGACGGGGATTGACGAGGAGCTCGGAGAGGAGTCTGGTGCTGAAGAGAAGCGCGAGAGGAGCCGGGTGTTGAACAGAAGCTTGAGAGGAGCCTGGAGATGAAGAGAAGCACAAGAGAAGCTGGGAGTCGATAATGAGCGCGAGAGGAGCCGGCAGTTGAAGAGAAGCGCTGGAGGAGTCAGGAGTTGAAGAGAAGCGCGAGAGAAGCCGGGAGTGGAAGAGAAGCACAAGAGGAGCTGAGAGTTGAAGAGAAGCGCGAGAGTAGCTGGGAGTTGAAGAGAAGCGCGAGAGTAGTCGGGAGTTGAAGAGAAGTGCGAGAGGAGCCGCATGTTGAAAATGATCCCGAGAGGAGTCGCGAGTTGAAGAGGAGCACGAGAGAAATCAGGAGTTGAAGACAAGCGCGAGAGGAGCCGGGAGTTGAAGAGAAGCGCGAGAAGAGCCGGGAGTTGGAGAGAAGCGCGAGAGGAGTCAGGAGTTGAAGAGAAGCTCGAGAGGAGCCGGGAGTTCGAGAGAAGCGCGAGAGGAGCCGGGAGTTGAAGAGAAGTGTGAGAGGAAACGGGAGTTGAAGAGAAGCGTGAGAGGAGCCGGGAGTTGAAGAGAAGCGTGAGAAGAGACGGGAGTTGGAGAGAAGCGTGAGAGGAGCCGGGAATTGAAGAGAAGCGCGAGAGGAGTCGGGAGTTGAAGAGAAGCGGGAGAGAAGCTGGGAGTTGTTAAGTAGCGCAAGAGATATCCAGAGTTGAAGGGAAGCGTAAGAGGAGCCGGGAGTGGAAGAGAAGCACGAGAGGAGCTGGGAGTTGAAGAGAAGCGCCAGAGGAGTCCGGAGTTGAAGAGATGCGCGAGAGGAGCCAGGAGTTGAAAATGAGCCAGAGAGGAGTCGGGAGTTGAGGAGAAGCTTGAGTGGAGTCGGGGGTTGCAGAGGAGCTAGGAGAGGAGTTAGGTGCTGAAAAGGAGCGCGAGAGGAATCGGGAGTTGAAGACAAGAGCGAGAGGAGCTGAGAGTATAAGAGGAGCTCGACAGGAGCCGGTGTTGAAATTGAGCCCGAGAGGAATCGGGAGTTGAAGAGAAGCGCGAGAGGAATCGGGAGTTGAAGAGGAGTGCGAGAGCAGCCGGGAGTTGGAGAGAAGCACGAGAGGATTCGGGAGTTGAAAAGAAGCGTGAGAGGAGCCGGGAGTTGATGAGAAGCATGAGAGGAGTCGGGAGTTGAAGAGCAGCGCGAGAGGAGCCGGGAGTTGAAGAGAAGCGGGAGAGAAGCTGGGAGTTTATAAGGAGCGCGAGAGACATCTAGAGTTGAAGAGAAGTGTAAGTGGAGCCGGGAGTTGAAGAGAAGCGTGAGAGGAGACGGGAGTTGGAGAGAAGCGTGAGAGGAGACGGGAGTTGAAGAGAAGCATAAGAAGAGCCGGGAGTTGAAGAGAAGCGTAAGTGGAGCCGGGAGTTGAAGAGAAGCGTGAGATGAGCCGGGAGTTGAAGAGAAGCGTGAGAGGAGACGGGAGTTGAAGAGAAGCGTGAGAGGAGACGGGAGCTGAATAGAAGCGTGAGAGGAGCCGGGAGTTGAAGAGAAGCGTGAGAGGAGACGGGAGTTGGAGAGAAGTGCGAGAGGAGCCGGGAATTGAAGAGAAGCGCGAGGGGAGTCGGAAGTTGAAGAGAAGCGGGAGAGAAGCTGGGAGTTGATAAGGAGCACAAGAGACATCCAGAGTTGAAGGGAAGCGTAAGAGGAGCCGGGAGTTGAAGAGAAGCGTGAGAGGAGACGGGAGTTGAAGAGAAGCGTAAGAGGAGCCGGGAGTTGAAGAGCAACGCGAGAGGAGTTAGGAGTTGAAGTCAAGCGCGGGAGGAGCCGGGAGTGGAAGAGATGCACAAGAGGAGCCAGGAGTGTAAGAGAAGCACGAGAGAAGTCGGGAGTTGAAGAGAAGCGCAAGGGGAGCCAGGAGTTGAAGAGAAGCGTGAGAGGATTCGGGAGTTGAAGAGAAGTGCGAGAGGAGACGGGGATTGAAGAGGAGCTCAGAGAGGAGTCTGGTGCAGAAGACAAATGCGAGAGGAGCTGGGTGTTGAACAGAAGCGTGAGAGGAGCCGGGAGATGAAGAGAAGCTCGAGAGATGCCGGGAGTTGAAAAGGAGCGCGAGAGGAGTCAGGGGGTTGAAGAGAAGCGCGAGAGGAGCCGGGAGTTGAAGAGAAGCACGGACGGAGCCGGGAGTTGAAGAGAAGCGCGAGAGAAGCCGGGAGTGGAAGAGAAGCACGAGAGGAGCTGGGAGTTGAAGAGAAGCGCGAGAGGAGTCATGAGTTGAAGAGAAGCGCGCGAAGAGTCGGGAGTTGGAGAGAAGCGCGAGAGGAGCTGGGAGTTTAAGAGTAGCGCGACAGGAGCCGGGGTTGAAAATTCGCCCTAGAGGAATCGGGAGTTAAAGAGAAGCGTGAGAGGAGCTGGGAGTTGGAGATAAGCGCGAGAGGAGTCGGGAGTTGAAGAGAAGCGTGAGAGGAGTCGGGAGTTGAAGAGAAGCGTGAGAGGAGCCGGGAGTTGAATAGAAGCGTAAGAGGAGCCGGGAGTTGAAGAGAAACGCGAGAGGAGTCAGGAGTTGAAGAGAAGCACATGAGGAGCCGGGAGTTCATAAGGAGCACGAGAGAGTCGGGAGTTGAAGAGAAGCGCGAGGGGAGTCGGGAGTTGAAGAGAAGCGCAAGGGGAGCCAGGAGTTGAAGAGAATCGTGAGAGGATTCGGGAGTTGAAGAGAAGTGCGAGAGGAGACGGGGATTGAAGAGGATCTCAGAGAGGAGTCTGGTGTAGAAGACAAACGCGAGAGGAGCTGGGTGTTGAACAGAAGCGTGAGAGGAGCCGGGAGATGAAGAGAAGCTCGAGAGAAGCCGGGAGTTGAAAAGGAGCGCGAGAGGAGTCGGGAGTTGGAGAGATGCACGGTCGGAGCCGGGAGTTGAAGAGAAGCGCTAGAGAAGCCGGGAGTGGACGAGAAGCACGAGAGGAGCTGGGAGTTGAAGAGAAGCGCGAGGGGAGCCAGGAGTTGAAGAGAAGCGTGAGAGGAGACGGGAGTTGAATAGAAGAGTGAGAGGAGACGGGAGTTGGAGAGAAGCGTGAGAGGAGCCGGGAATTGAAGAGAAGCGCGAGAGGAGCCGGGAATTGAAGAGCAGCGCGAGCAGAGTCGGGAGTTGAAGAGAAGCGGGAGAGAAGCTGGGAGTTGATAAGGAGCGCAAGAGACATCCAGAGTTGAAGAGAAGCGTGAGAGGAGCCGGGAGTTGAAGAGAAACGCGAGAGGAGTCAGGAGTTGAAGTCAAGCGCGTGAGGAGCCGGGAGTGGAAGAGAAGCACGAGAGGAGTCGGGAGTGGAAGAGAAGCACGAGAGGAGTCGGGAGTTGAAGAGAAGCGCAAGGGGAGCCAGGAGTTGAAGAGAAGCGTGAGAGGATTCGGGAGTTGAAGAGAAGTGCGAGAGGAGACGGGGATTGAAGAGGATCTCAGAGAGGAGTCTGGTGTAGAAGACAAACGCGAGAGGAGCTGGGTGTTGAACAGAAGCGTGAGAGGAGCCGGGAGATGAAGAGAAGCTCGAGAGAAGCCGGGAGTTGAAAAGGAGCGCGAGAGGAGTCGGGAGTTGGAGAGAAGCACAAGAGGCGCCGGGAGTTGAAGAGAAGCGCAAGGGGAGCCAGGAGTTGAAGAGAAGCGTGAGAGGATTCGGGAGTGGAAGAGAAGCACGAGAGGAGCTGGGAGTTGAAGAGAAGCGCGAGAGGAGTCATGAGTTGAAGAGAAGCGCGAGAAGAGTCGGGAGTTGAAGAGAAGCGCGAGAGGAGCTGGGAGTTTAAGAGGAGCGCGACAGGAGCCGGGGATGAAAATTAGCCCTAGAGGAATCGGGAGTTGAAGAGAAGTGTGAGAGGAGCAGGGAGTTGGAGAGAAGCGCAAGAGAAGTCGGGAGTTGAAGAGAAGCGCGAGAGGAGCCGTGAGTTGAAGAGAAGCACGAGAGGAGTCGGGGGTTGAAGAGAAGCACGAGAGGAGTCGGGAGTTGAAGAGAAGCGCAAGGGGAGCCAGGAGTTGAAGAGAAGTGTGAGAGGATTCGGGAGTTGAAGAGAAGTGCGAGAGGAGATGGGGATTGAAGAGGATCTCAGAGAGGAGTCTGGTGTAGAAGACAAACGCGAGAGGAGCTGGGTGTTGAACAGAAGCGTGAGAGGAGCCGGGAGATGAAGAGAAGCTCGAGAGAAGCCGGTAGTTGAAAAGGAGCCTGAGAGGAGTCGGGAGTTGGAGAGAAGCGCCAGAGGAGTCGGGAGTTGAAGAGATGCGCGAGAGGAGTCGGGAGGTGAAGAGAAGCACGGGAGAAGCCGGGAGTTGAAGAGAAGCACGAGAGGAGTCGGGAGGTGAAGAGAAGCGCGAGAGGAGCCGGGAGTTGAAAAGAAGCACAAGAGGAGTCAGTGGTTGA
The DNA here is from genome assembly GCF_964194155.1 of Cetorhinus maximus. NCBI lineage: Eukaryota > Metazoa > Chordata > Chondrichthyes > Lamniformes > Cetorhinidae > Cetorhinus > Cetorhinus maximus. The sequence goes on along the minus strand of NC_135884.1, from coordinate 76,175,553 downwards.
AGAGGAGATAGGAGAGGAGTCCGGTGTTGAAAAGGAGCGCGAGAGGAGTCTGGAGTTGAAGAGAAGCACGAGAGGAGCCGGGAGTTGAAGAGAAGCGTGAGAGGATTCGGGAGTTGAAGAGAATTGCGAGAGGAGACGGGGATTGACGAGGAGCTCGGAGAGGAGTCTGGTGCTGAAGAGAAGCGCGAGAGGAGCCGGGTGTTGAACAGAAGCTTGAGAGGAGCCTGGAGATGAAGAGAAGCACAAGAGAAGCTGGGAGTCGATAATGAGCGCGAGAGGAGCCGGCAGTTGAAGAGAAGCGCTGGAGGAGTCAGGAGTTGAAGAGAAGCGCGAGAGAAGCCGGGAGTGGAAGAGAAGCACAAGAGGAGCTGAGAGTTGAAGAGAAGCGCGAGAGTAGCTGGGAGTTGAAGAGAAGCGCGAGAGTAGTCGGGAGTTGAAGAGAAGTGCGAGAGGAGCCGCATGTTGAAAATGATCCCGAGAGGAGTCGCGAGTTGAAGAGGAGCACGAGAGAAATCAGGAGTTGAAGACAAGCGCGAGAGGAGCCGGGAGTTGAAGAGAAGCGCGAGAAGAGCCGGGAGTTGGAGAGAAGCGCGAGAGGAGTCAGGAGTTGAAGAGAAGCTCGAGAGGAGCCGGGAGTTCGAGAGAAGCGCGAGAGGAGCCGGGAGTTGAAGAGAAGTGTGAGAGGAAACGGGAGTTGAAGAGAAGCGTGAGAGGAGCCGGGAGTTGAAGAGAAGCGTGAGAAGAGACGGGAGTTGGAGAGAAGCGTGAGAGGAGCCGGGAATTGAAGAGAAGCGCGAGAGGAGTCGGGAGTTGAAGAGAAGCGGGAGAGAAGCTGGGAGTTGTTAAGTAGCGCAAGAGATATCCAGAGTTGAAGGGAAGCGTAAGAGGAGCCGGGAGTGGAAGAGAAGCACGAGAGGAGCTGGGAGTTGAAGAGAAGCGCCAGAGGAGTCGGGAGTTGAAGAGATGCGCGAGAGGAGTCACGAGTTGAAGAGAAGCGCGAGAGGAGCCAGGAGTTGAAAATGAGCCAGAGAGGAGTCGGGAGTTGAGGAGAAGCTTGAGTGGAGTCGGGGGTTGCAGAGGAGCTAGGAGAGGAGTCAGGTGTTGAAAAGGAGCGCGAGAGGAATCGGGAGTTGAAGACAAGAGCGAGAGGAGCTGAGAGTTTAAGAGGAGCTCGACAGGAGCCGGTGTTGAAATTGAGCCCGAGAGGAATCGGGAGTTGAAGAGTAGCACGAGAGGAATCGGGTGTTGAAGAGGAGCGCGAGAGGAGTCCGGAGTTGAAGAGACGTGCGAGAGAAGCCGAGAATTGAAAATGAGCCCGAGAGGAGTCGGGTGTTGAGGAGAAGCGCGAGTGGAGTCGGGAGCTAAAAAGGAGCGCGAGTGGAGTTTGGAGTTGAAGAGAAGCGCGAGAGGAGCTGAGAGTTTAAGAGGAGCGCGACAGGAGCCGGGGTTGAAATTGAGCCCGAGAGGAATCGGGAGTTGAAGAGGAGCGCGAGAGGAATCGGGAGTTGAAGAGCAGCGCGAGAGGAGCCGGGAGTTGAAGAGAAGCGCGAGATGAGTCGGGAGTTGAACAGAAGCGGGAGAGAAGCTGGGAGTTTATAAGGAGCGCGAGAGACATCTAGAGTTGAAGAGAAGCGTAAGAGGAGCCGGGAGTTGAAGAGAAGCGCGAGAGGAGCCGGGAGTTTTAAATGAGCCCGAGAGGAGGCGGGAGTTGAGGAGAAGCGCGAGTGGAGTCGGGAGCTAAAAAGGAGCGTGAGTGGAGTTTGGAGTTGAAGAGAAGCGCGAGAGGAGCTGAGAGTTTAAGAGGAGCGCGACAGGAGCCGGGGTTGAAATTGAACCCGAGAGGAATCGGGAGTTGAAGAGGAGCGCGAGAGGAGATGGGAGTTGAAGAGAAGCGCCAGAGGAGTCGGGAGTTGAAGAGAAGCGCGAGAGGAGTCGGGAGTGAAGAGAAGCACGAGAGAAGCCGGGAGTTGAAGAGAAGCGCGAGAGGAGTCGGGAGTTGGAGAGAAGCACAAGAGGAGCCGGGAGTTGAAGAGAAGCGCAAGGGGAACTAGGAGTTGAAGAGAAGCGTGAGAGGATTCGGGAGTGAAGGGAAGCACGAGAGGAGCTGGGAGTTGAAGAGAAGCGCGAGAGGAGTCATGAGTTGAAGAGAAGCGCGAGAAGAGTCGGGAGTTGAAGAGAAGCGCGAGAGGAGCTGGGAGTTTAAGAGGAGCGCGACAAGAGCCGGGGTTGAAAATTAGCCCTAGAGGAATCGGGAGTTGAAGAGAAGCGTGAGAGGAGCAGGGAGTTGGAGAGAAGCGCAAGAGAAGTCGGGAGTTCAAGAGATGCGCGAGAGGAGCCGTGAGTTGAAGAGAAGCACGAGAGGAGTCGGGGGTTGAAGAGAAGCACGAGAGGAGTCGGGAGTTGAAGAGAAGCGCGAGGGGAGCCAGGAGTTGAAGAGAAGCGCGCGAAGAGTCGGGAGTTGGAGAGAAGCGCGAGAGGAGCTGGGAGTTTAAGAGTAGCGCGACAGGAGCCGGGGTTGAAAATTCGCCCTAGAGGAATCGGGAGTTGAAGAGAAGCGTGAGAGGAGCTGGGAGTTGGAGATAAGCGCGAGAGGAGTCGGGAGTTGAAGAGAAGCGTCAGAGGAGTCGGGAGTTGAAGAGAAGCGTGAGAGGAGCCGGGAGTTGAATAGAAGCGTAAGAGGAGCCGGGAGTTGAAGAGAAACGCGAGAGGAGTCAGGAGTTGAAGAGAAGCACATGAGGAGCCGGGAGTTCATAAGGAGCACGAGAGAGTCGGGAGTTGAAGAGAAGCGCGAGGGGAGTCGGGAGTTGAAGAGAAGCGCAAGGGGAGCCAGGAGTTGAAGAGAATCGTGAGAGGATTCGGGAGTTGAAGAGAAGTGCGAGAGGAGACGGGGATTGAAGAGGATCTCAGAGAGGAGTCTGGTGTAGAAGACAAACGCGAGAGGAGCTGGGTGTTGAACAGAAGCGTGAGAGGAGCCGGGAGATGAAGAGAAGCTCGAGAGAAGCCGGGAGTTGAAAAGGAGCGCGAGAGGAGTCGGGAGTTGGAGAGATGCACGGTCGGAGCCGGGAGTTGAAGAGAAGCGCCAGAGAAGCCGGGAGTGGACGAGAAGCACGAGAGGAGCTGGGAGTTGAAGAGAAGCGCGAGGGGAGCCAGGAGTTGAAGAGAAGCGTGAGAGGAGACGGGAGTTGAATAGAAGAGTGAGAGGAGACGGGAGTTGGAGAGAAGCGTGAGAGGAGCCGGGAATTGAAGAGAAGCGCGAGAGGAGCCGGGAATTGAAGAGCAGCGCGAGCAGAGTCGGGAGTTGAAGAGAAGCGGGAGAGAAGCTGGGAGTTGATAAGGAGCGCAAGAGACATCCAGAGTTGAAGAGAAGCGTGAGAGGAGCCGGGAGTTGAAGAGAAACGTGAGAGGAGTCAGGAGTTGAAGTCAAGCGCGTGAGGAGCCGGGAGTGGAAGAGAAGCACGAGAGGAGTCGGGAGTGGAAGAGAAGCACGAGAGGAGTCGGGAGTTGAAGAGAAGCGCAAGGGGAGCCAGGAGTTGAAGAGAAGCGTGAGAGGATTCGGGAGTTGAAGAGAAGTGCGAGAGGAGACGGGGATTGAAGAGGATCTCAGAGAGGAGTCTGGTGTAGAAGACAAACGCGAGAGGAGCTGGGTGTTGAACAGAAGCGTGAGAGGAGCCGGGAGATGAAGAGAAGCTCGAGAGAAGCCGGGAGTTGAAAAGGAGCGCGAGAGGAGTCGGGAGTTGGAGAGAAGCACAAGAGGAGCCGGGAGTTGAAGAGAAGCGCAAGGGGAGCCAGGAGTTGAAGAGAAGCGTGAGAGGATTCGGGAGTGGAAGAGAAGCACGAGAGGAGCTGGGAGTTGAAGAGAAGCGCGAGAGGAGTCATGAGTTGAAGAGAAGCGCGAGAAGAGTCGGGAGTTGAAGAGAAGCGCGAGAGGAGCTGGGAGTTTAAGAGGAGCGCGACAGGAGCCGGGGATGAAAATTAGCCCTAGAGGAATCGGGAGTTGAAGAGAAGTGTGAGAGGAGCAGGGAGTTGGAGAGAAGCGCAAGAGAAGTCGGGAGTTGAAGAGAAGCGCGAGAGGAGCCGTGAGTTGAAGAGAAGCACGAGAGGAGTCGGGGGTTGAAGAGAAGCACGAGAGGAGTCGGGAGTTGAAGAGAAGCGCAAGGGGAGCCAGGAGTTGAAGAGAAGTGTGAGAGGATTCGGGAGTTGAAGAGAAGTGCGAGAGGAGATGGGGATTGAAGAGGATCTCAGAGAGGAGTCTGGTGTAGAAGACAAACGCGAGAGGAGCTGGGTGTTGAACAGAAGCGTGAGAGGAGCCGGGAGATGAAGAGAAGCTCGAGAGAAGCCGGTAGTTGAAAAGGAGCCTGAGAGGAGTCGGGAGTTGGAGAGAAGCGCCAGAGGAGTCGGGAGTTGAAGAGATGCGCGAGAGGAGTCGGGAGGTGAAGAGAAGCACGGGAGAAGCCGGGAGTTGAAGAGAAGCACGAGAGGAGTCGGGAGGTGAAGAGAAGCGCGAGAGGAGTCGGGAGTTGAAAAGAAGCACAAGAGGAGTCAGTGGTTGAAGAGGAGATAGGAGAGGAGTCCGGTGTTGAAAAGGAGCGCGAGAGGAGTCTGGAGTTGAAGAGAAGCACGAGAGGAGCCGGGAGTTGAAGAGAAGCGTGAGAGGATTCGGGAGTTGAAGAGAATTGCGAGAGGAGACGGGGATTGACGAGGAGCTCGGAGAGGAGTCTGGTGCTGAAGAGAAGCGCGAGAGGAGCCGGGTGTTGAACAGAAGCTTGAGAGGAGCCTGGAGATGAAGAGAAGCACAAGAGAAGCTGGGAGTCGATAATGAGCGCGAGAGGAGCCGGCAGTTGAAGAGAAGCGCTGGAGGAGTCAGGAGTTGAAGAGAAGCGCGAGAGAAGCCGGGAGTGGACGAGAAGCACAAGAGGAGCTGAGAGTTGAAGAGAAGCGCGAGAGTAGCTGGGAGTTGAAGAGAAGCGCGAGAGTAGTCGGGAGTTGAAGAGAAGTGCGAGAGGAGCCGCATGTTGAAAATGATCCCGAGAGGAGTCGCGAGTTGAAGAGGAGCACGAGAGAAATCAGGAGTTGAAGACAAGCGCGAGAGGAGCCGGGAGTTGAAGAGAAGCGCGAGAAGAGCCGGGAGTTGGAGAGAAGCGCGAGAGGAGTCAGGAGTTGAAGAGAAGCTCGAGAGGAGCCGGGAGTTCGAGAGAAGCGCGAGAGGAGCCGGGAGTTGAAGAGAAGTGTGAGAGGAAACGGGAGTTGAAGAGAAGCGTGAGAGGAGCCGGGAGTTGAAGAGAAGCGTGAGAAGAGACGGGAGTTGGAGAGAAGCGTGAGAGGAGCCGGGAATTGAAGAGAAGCGCGAGAGGAGTCGGGAGTTGAAGAGAAGCGGGAGAGAAGCTGGGAGTTGTTAAGTAGCGCAAGAGATATCCAGAGTTGAAGGGAAGCGTAAGAGGAGCCGGGAGTGGAAGAGAAGCACGAGAGGAGCTGGGAGTTGAAGAGAAGCGCCAGAGGAGTCGGGAGTTGAAGAGAT